>NW_012267542.1:171936-359694 GCF_000151885.1 Dipodomys ordii | reverse complement strand
ATGTGTTTCTAATGCATTTATAAGATTATTTCTTTGTTGCTTTGTATGTCCCTCCCCCACAGTATAACCCCTGCTTTCACTATATTTGATGTCAATTTCTTATGTTTTTTGATCATTGAAACTCAGCAGAGTATAAAAAATTTTTTAAAATCTTAATGGCAATGTTTTCTTTATTTTCTCCAATGCTACAGCTATGTCTACGCCTTTGACTCCTACTTTCCCATTTGAGACAAAAATACTTTTCTGACATGGGTTTTGTTAGGTTTTTAAAAAGAGGTAGCCGAGTAAGAACAGCACCACACACATGGTATTCAGGTAAAGGGTAGGTTTATTTAGTAGACCTGCTGGGACCAGACAAGGTTGGCACTCCATGCCACTGGCAAAAGGGAGCTTTTGGCCCTGGGTTAGGCTTTATATAGGGTAGGGGTGCGGAAGGTGTGTCCAGGTAAAGGGAAGTGGGACCAGGTAAGAGGTGGGACCAGGTGGGAGAAAGGTGTGGCCACATCAGATTCAGATGTTACCTTGGTGGATGCAGATGTGACTTCTTCCAGGTGTCCCAGTTGCCTAGGTAACGCAGGTACTGGGCGGGGTCTGCTCACCATCCAGGAATGGACCTTACAAGTTTCAGTGATATGCTTTCTTAACAGGGTTTTAAAACTATCATCACCTGGCTCTACCTCCAAAGCATATTATTAAGCTTTCTACATTTCTGTTTTTGTACCTTGGAAGCAGAATAATAACTGTATCTTCTTAATAAGGTTCTTAAAGTCAGGTAAAATGATATAGAGTAGTAATATAGATCTTTGAAGATAGCAAGTTCTTGGCAATATTATCAATCATTTTCAAGATGAAAACTTACTAGAGCAGGTTGCTGATGGCTCAAGCCTATAATCTTTTTTGTTATGTTGACTTTTGAAATTTAAATTAAATTATAAAGGTGATGTACAGAGGGATTACAGTTATATAAGTCAGTAATGAGTACATTTCTTTTTGAACAGTGTCATCCCCATCATTTTCTTCCAGTTTCCCCTTCCTGATCTTCCCTCACCCCAAGGTGCATAGTTCACTTCCAACATGGTGTCCAGTGAGTATCACTGCTGAATTGGTTCACCCTTTGTCCTACTGTTTCTGTGCTTCCCCTTCCCCTCTCCAAATCAGATAAACATAGATAAGACAAAGGGTACAGAATTTTAAAAAAGAGTGACAAAAGGGCATTAACCAGAGGGGAAAAAAAGAAAAAAATAGCTAAAAGCAGTCCAAAAAAAACCTCTTGTTTTTATTTCTTGGAGTTCATTTTAATAAGCATCATATGCACATAGCTATTGAAACATTGTGATCATCTCCTAAGAATATCCCCTTAGTTCTCCCCTTAGTTCTCACAATGTGAGTGTTTATAGTGTTATTGTCTTTTAATTTCCATTGTTTTTACCAGTAGATTTGTAGACACATTCTAGTTAGACCCAAAGCCCATAATTTTAATCATAGCTAATCAAGAGGCTTAGATCTGAGGATCTCAGTTTGAAGCCAACCCAGACTGAAGTCTATGAGACCCTTATTTCCAATTAATCACCAAAATTTAAAAATAAATAAATAAATGTTTGGTACATTCATTGTGACTAGAAAAGAAAGGGGAAAAAAAAGGAAATAAAAATCTAGAATTGGAGCTGTGGCTCAAGAGATAGACTCATCTTAGCCTTGATTATGAAAGCCCTAGCTGTGTGCCCGTGGCTCCCGCCTGTAATTCTAGCTATTTAGGAGACTGAGTTCTGAGGATCACAGTTCAAAGCCAACCTGGGCAGCAAAGTCTGTGAAACTTATCACCAATTATCCACCAGAAAACCAGAAGTGGCACTGTAGCTTAAGTGGTAGACCTTGAGCTGAAGAGCTGAGGGGCAGTGCCCAGGCTAAGAGTTCAAATCCCATGACCAACAACAACAAAAGCTCAGGGACAATGGCTCAGCCCTAAGTTTAAGCCTCAGGTCCAGCCCATGCATGCACACGCGTGCACACACACACACACACACACACACACACACACATCATCATCATCATCATCATCATCATCATCATCATCTTATTGGAAACTTCCAGAACAAATGTGTTAAACTTTTAGTTATCATAGCTTACATGATGGCCTCATCCTTTGCACAAAGTTAAATTCAAATAATTCAGAAACTAAAATTGAGAAATTCTTTGGTTCTTCTACTGTAACGAATCAAGCTGAGTCAGGGTCAAAAAAGTCTTCTCCAAGGCCATTATAGGAACTTTTAGACCACAGTATCCTAATTTTAGTTAATGCATAGCCAGTGTGTGCCTCAGTTTGGGGGAAGAGGAAGCTGGTCAAGGCTATTTTCACCTTTTGTTTTGTTTTGGTAAGTCATGGGGATTGAACTCTGGCCTGGGTGCTGTCCCTCAGCTCTTCAGCTCAAAGCACTCTATCACTTGAGCCACAGGACCACTTCCTGTTTTCTGGTGGTTATTGGAGATAAGAGTCTCACATACTTTCCTGCCAGGGCTGGCTTTGAACTGTGATCCTCAGATCTCAGCTTCCTGCATAGTTAGGATTATAGGCGTGAGCCACCAATGCCAGCCTTAGACCCAGCACTTTTTATTGGCACAATTTTCACCTTTAATATTTGGGGTCTATGTTTGGTACATTCATCTGTGATTAGAATAACCCTATGAAGTTTACTCAGTATTAACTTGCTATGATTATTTTCAACCTATTTATGTGAAGTCATTGGATGTGAAGTCATTAAATAGGAAGCTATAGAAAGATGCACAACAGAATACCATTATAAAAATACCTGCAAATAACTGCAAGACCACAGATTATTGGAAAATATAATGAAATAATGGGTAATACATCTTGGCTATTAATTACCTGTGCTTTTAATATCATTTGTTTAATTATAAATCTATGTATTTTAAATATTTTATAATGTTCCAAATTGTCTCTGACAAGCTATGTAAGCCAGCCTCAAAACATTGCCATTAACTAGATAAAACTTGGCCCTTTCCTGTACAAAGTAATTGACAAAATGATGCTTTTATGCAGGAACCAATTAGAGCATAATGTTAGTCATTACATAAGCAAGACAGGTATTTCTGTGAGTGGAGATCTCAGGCACATTAAAAAAATGTTTCTGTACTTTTAGTGTCAATATTCTTTCTTCTGAACTTGCCTGAACTTCCCATGGTGTACTCAAACACAAATTCAGATAAAGCAGATTCTCATGAGGTAGAGTAAAGTAATATTCTTCATTGGCTGTAGTATTTTCTGAGGATCTCTTATTATTAGCTGTAACAAAAGAAGAGCATGTTGTTTGCAGAAAGCTGAATTGAGAATTACTAGATCTCACAGTCATGTTAATAATTCATAAAGTCTGGACTAGGAGAGAATTATTTGCAGATTGGAGTGATAGACTATTAGAAATAGTCAATGTCTGCCCTTGGGAGACCTTGAGAAAAGTGATTGGGAAAAGTGGCACTTGGGTTTAATAAACTTCAGGCTGCTCAGATACATCTACTAACTAATGGATTGTGACATACATACCCTGGGCTTGGGCCAGCAGTGATACCCAGCACTGTAATTGTCTTGCATATAGAGTGACTGCAAAGAAAGTTGTTGCTGTGTTGAGAGAGTAATTACAAAGCTGCCAGAAGGAAGAAAAGTCCCCCCACTGAGCTCACCATGATTTACTGGGTGTATTTGTACTCTTAAATGGATCTGTCTTTTTCTTCCTAGAATGTTTTCACACCTTAATATGAACCTCCCTTCCTCTAAACTCACCTCATTTGTGTCTGAATATTGATCTGGTTGACAAAGGACAGAGCAGTGTAAGAGTTTATATGTATGTGTGTGTGTATATATAAAAGAGAGAGAGAAAGAGAGAGAATGTATATGTGTACACACTATTCAATAACAGAATTCTCATATTATTTTTATGATCTGGAGAAATTTGGCACCAAGACTGCCCTTTCTCCTTGAAAAGTTCTGCTGATGACTTCGGCTGTTGAGAAATAAACTCCATTGTGAGACTGAAAATGCTCTTCTGTGTTTTCTGTGGCATTTGTCCATGAGGTCTGCAATAAGCACTGATTTATGAAGGCAAACCGATGCAAGAAAACCATAATGTTTTTGACAAATACTTTTACATCCATTGCAGATCAGCAGTTTTTGAAATGTGGTCCCCATGGTCTCTTAAAATTCCAAATGTCTTCTGTCAAGCAAATGCATCTTGCTGAAGTTGAGAGAGTGGATGGTTTCAGTAACTGTCTTCCCTTTAGAGAAGTAATCTAAAGTTGCTAATTTAGTTAACTTAAGCATTCTCTCTCTCTCTCTCTCTCTCTCTCTCTCTCTCCCTCCCTCTCCTCCCTCTTCACCACTCTCTCTTTCTCTCCCTAAGTAACTTCACAGCCCCAAAACATGCAGTCATCCACAAACAACAGAACCCACCAAACACTTTCTTGCAGCATTGATTTTTTTCATCTACTTCTTTTCACAAAGAAGACAGTTTTGTTTCTTTTCCTTTTCTTCAAAATTTCCAACTGTACAGTCTTTACAAAAGTACCTTTGGTGAAGAAAAAATGATAATATTCTCTTTGCTAAAGAAAAACAAGTTTATGGAAATATCAAATATATCTAATACATCAGATTCAACAACGGGACAGGAAGTTCTAGGGTCAGCATAACCTGTCTGTCAGAAAGGGCTTTTTGATAAACTTTGCTTGTGGCTGACCAATACAGGAAGATAGACCATGTGGGAAAAAGTGAAATACTGGCATATATTAGAAATTCTTTGTTTTCAGAGAAACAAATAATCATATGAAGAAAGGTTCAGTGCAACCCTATTCATAGGGCAATGATCTAAATTAGATAAGCTCTTTTGGTCCTATCTATTCTTAAGAATAACATATATTGTATAGTTATGATATAATTTCATTTTCATAACTGCATCAGCCCACCCAAGATGAAGATAGTAGACACAGTTGAGGTTCAACTAGAAAGCCAAAAGCTTGGTCTTCCACTGACCAACATAAGCTATGAGAATATAGATTCTATCAAGGGAAAATAATATTGGTTTTCTTGAGGTGATTTATACATATAACAACAATGGATAAATTATAGTGAAGGCTTCATTTACATATTATAAATCTATGTCATGAATTTCTTTTTTTTTTTAGTGGTTTGTTGGAGATAAGAGTCTCACAGATTTTCCTGCCCGGGCTGGCTTTGAACTGCAATCCTCAGATCTTAGCCTCCTGCGTAGTTAGGATTACAGGCGTGAGCTACCAGCGCCCGGCCTATGTCATGAATTTCTTTTTTTTTGGGGGGGGGGAGGGTCCGGTCGTGGGGCCTGAACTCAGGGCATGGGCGCTGTCCCTCAGTTCTTCAGCTCAAGGCTAGTGCTCTACCCCTTGAGCCACAGCACCACTTCTGGCTTTTTTCTTTTTGCTTATGTGGTGCTGAGGAATCGAACCCAGGGCCTCAGGCATACAAGGCAAGCGCTCTTCCACTGAGCCACCTTCCCAGCCCCTATGTCATGATTTTTTTAGGCAGACTTGTCACTTGCACCCATCAGATATTTGAAAGATAAAATTAGCTGGGAAATAACAGAGTAGATTTAGAGTTTGATTTTTTCCTTCTTGAGTAGAGAAATTATAACAAAAGTACTTCCAGGATAAAAGTGGAAAAACAAGTTTGGCATAATACTTGGCTAAATGATTTAGAAAGGTAGTATATCAGACAAAAATCACTTGACCTTCAGTCATATAAAACCTCTAAATTTAGCAATGAATTTTGCAAGCTGTTTTTCATTCAATAGGTATTTTTGAATGCTCATATACCAAGTATTGTAAAGAGTATAAACAGTTTACTTTCAGTGGGCTTATATTCTAAAATATAATTAAAATATGACTTTTAAAACTAGAAAATTGGTGAAGAAGATTACTTACTTAATCAAAGGAGTAGGAAAAATATTATTAAATTTCACAACACAAAATGTTTCCTTCTGGGTTGAGGAAAGGTGAGGAGCTCTAAGTTCTCATGAAGAGTTGTCTTTTCTATCTGAACTTCAGATCTCCTCACTAAAAGATAAAGCACCTGGATTTTCGAAGACTAGGGAACAACTTCAGTAAAAGTTCAATATAAGCAGCTCTCATCATTGATATAGCTATGTAAGCAATACAGATTTAGTATTTTATACTTATTGCTGCTTTATTGTTAACATGAAGAATACCTGAGAGTGTGAAGAACTGTGAAATATCAGATTAGAGAAAGAGGTCTTGATCCTGGTGATGATTCTCAAGCACTTTTTTTCCAGCATATGTGAAAGGTGACTTTTCAGGCTAAAGGATATTACAATTGTAGAAAAAAGTTACATGTGGATAACAACTGCTATTCCAAGCATCATCTCAGTATGTAAATAATAACTGTGTTTTAGAAAAGAATACTCATGAATCTTTTCTAATTTTTTAATGAATGTTGTTTTCAAACATCAGCGTCATGATTGTTAATGATGATAAATTACTTATGACACATGTCAAAACAGATGACAACATGCTTTTAGTATGCTAAGGTAACTAGATTAAGATCTACAAACCACAGAAGCAGGTTATTTCAAGAGAGAATATGTTACGATTTGAGTAGTTTTTCACAAATATTATTCAGTTACAAACAGGGAAATAAGTTTAGGAAAAACCTGAGTAAAGGACAGCAATAAGAAGCTATTTTAGTATATGCTAGTAGCAGCAGTGAAGTGAGTATAAAAAATCGCATGTGTCTTTAGGCTTCATCAGCCAGTGGTAGCTTACTGTGTGAGAAAAGAAGGCATTTGGGTCAGTTTGAAAATACCGTAGATATGTTGGGGAAACATATGGTGGGAAAGGATAGATGGAATATAATGGAAATTAGCAGGAAAAGGCTTCAATTCAGAGTATCTGTTTCATACCTGTAAGAGGATAAATGGATAAAAAAGGACTAGATAGGGAGAGTGTACTATTCTAGCATATGGCTAAAAAAATTGCTACTAAACTGATAAGTACTCCTAAGACCAAAGATACCTATCTAAGGAGAACTGCATGACTCATAGGAAACTGAATTAGTATTTACACTATGATCATTCTTTGGCTAAAAACAAGAAAAAGTAATGTTGGGTCTCAGCCACAGCAGCTAGGGCTGTCAATCAACTCTACTTTCTATAAAGCAAGAGACCTACCAGATCATTTTCATGGCCATTATACTAGAACAAGTGAGTGAGCTTAATTTCATAAGAGGCATTAGCATCAATCAGGCCAATAGCTGGTATGGTAGTTTAAGAAAGGAAGGAAGGAAGGCAGGAAGGAAGGCAGGAAGGAAGGAAGGAAGGAAGGAAGGAAGGAAAGAAGGAAGGAAGGAAGGAAGGAAAGAAGGAAGGAATTATCTTGAATACCACCTATACTGTTGACCCTGTCCATTAGAAGGAAAAGGAACAGATGCAGCTGAAGTAGCTCTTATTAAAAAGATGGTCTTAGAAAAGTATATGTATGTCAGATTCTTTGAAAACCAAGTCTCAAAAACAGTACAATATCTGTAAAATCAGTGAGATACTAGGCTCAAGCATCATGGGTAAAATCAACTGAAGCAGCAAGTACATGTTCCATTGAATTTGAAAGAGTCCTCTGGTTCATTCTGTGAAGATTGACACTTTGTACTCACTTTGAAGTTTGGTCAGTTGCTATTTGTATTATATTGGATGTGCTCTTGATTTTTATGATTCCCATTTTCTTTCTCTGCAAAGAAGGAATACCAGAGCTCAGAGAGTTGTGCTAACTTCATATTTTTATGTACTTAACTTTTAGTTATAAAATTGTCATTTCCCCTCATTCCATTAATACTTTAATCCTAAACTTTAAATTGCTCTCCCCCTCAATAAATGTACTTCAGATAATTGACTCCCAACTCAGACCTATTTGTGCCCTCCCATGTCACTATTTCAATGACTACAACCTTGGAAGTTGCTGTCTTATGCCTTTCTGTCTATCCACATGGTCTCTGTGGTCATTTGCTTAGTGAATCGACTTAGTCTGATTCCTCTAACAGAACAACTCTGATGCTAAGTTTCAGCTATGCAAAACCTAATCCATATATAGAAAAAAAGTTTCAGGCAAAGGTTGAAATGGGTTTTTATCTCTAGTAGACCTAGGATTCTCAGCCCATGGTGGAAAGGGAAAAATAGGAATAGATAAACATGATTCGAAGAAGTAATAATGAATTAGAGTCCAAGAAGAAAGTGCAGTTCAGATTGTCAATATGGTAGTAAATGTCAATAATAGGGTTTGAAACAGAAAGCTAGAAAATACCTGGAAGACATAAATTCAATATTGCATTGATAAAACAAGTTAACAAAGTAGTAGGACTTGCAGCTAAAGCAAATTTTCTTTAACTGAACTTCTATTAAATGTTTCTGAACTTCAAGTAAATTTATACCTTAAATTTATCATGGAGTTGATACCTTCATTCAAGAAATATATGATACAGGTTTGAAAACAGTGAACTGTTTGTGGGGGGACCCAGTGGGACAAGGAGGGTAAAACAAGTCGTAATGAGGAGTGAAAAATACATTATATGTTAATATGAAGTACAACACAGGTAAATATGAAAACAAACAATGAAACCTCTAAACCTATAAAGGGGAATAGGGGGATCAAGAAAGAGTAAAAAGGACATTTTATGCATGTATGGAAATGTCAAAATTAACACTTTCATAAAATTTATACTAATAAAAACGTATTAAAGAGCAAAAATCAATCCAGGCTTTTGGGGGGAATTCAATTAAAATGATCGAAGAAATTACAGAATATTTGTCTGAGCACAAATGAAGAGCTTATGTAAAATATTTATTATCCTGTAGTGTAGAAATACAAAGACTGAGAGATAAAACTAATTAAAATTATTAAAGAAATCATGTTATTTTTTAAAAGGTCTCATTATACTAAAAATATAAAATATTATTAATATTTGGATGTCTTTTCATACAAGCACAATTAATCTTGCTTTGCTTCGGAAGAAGAAAATTTATAGAAATAATTGTCACTAACAATGTTTTAGAAGAGGAAGACAGAAAGCAAACTAATATTTGCTAAATATCTAACAAGTTTCTAGTGTTGTGATTCATAGTCTTCTTGTGTTCCTTCACTTAATTTTAGTAATATACAGATAATAGATGCATGTACATGAGCAGCATATGCATAAAGAATGTGCAGTCTAATCTTGGGTCCACTACTTATCAATAGATGACAGATTCAGGATTGAAATCCATTACTGATTGATACAAAAGCAATGTCTCTTACATCCCGCTATACAGTTCAAAATTCTTCATCATTCAAAACTGTAACTCTTTAGAATAATCTGTGTTTATAATTTTCATCTATTTTTAAATCGTGGGGCCTAAGAGACCTCCACACAAATACTTCTTGGTGTTTTTCTTAGTAGTAAGTTTCATAATTGAAGTAATCATGGGCTAATAAAGCACAGAATTTTCCATTATTTAAATTCACGCTCTAGAAGTGAACTCTGTGATCAGACTAATATAGGAATCACACCATGCTTACAATATTCACACCACAAATATTCATTATTAATTCTGTAGATCATACAAAACAAACTTAGATGTAAATTAGGCAGAACTATAAAGCATAACTCAGCAATTAATGAATCTTTGGAGGGCAATAAGGGCAGAAGACATAAAATACCAATACATATGTTCTTGTACACACACACACACACACACACACACACACTAG
This sequence comes from Dipodomys ordii, assembly GCF_000151885.1. Classification (NCBI taxonomy): domain Eukaryota; kingdom Metazoa; phylum Chordata; class Mammalia; order Rodentia; family Heteromyidae; genus Dipodomys; species Dipodomys ordii. Next base: position 349,908 of record NW_012267542.1, on the reverse strand, counting down.
TCACCTCCTGTAAAAGAGTAGTACTATTTGATTCCAAACAATTTTCAAATTGTATTATTTTAAAACTTATCTTGTTTAGTTATCTATATTTTTAATTTTAAACATTTTCCCTCTGTATCAACCAACTAATTGTTGGCAGTGGTTTTTAAACTAAGGAAAAGTTAAATAGCCAACAAGTTAAAAAGACAGCCTACAGAATGGGAGATTTTTCCAGCTATGCATCTAGAATATACAGAGAACTTAACAAATGAAATCTTCAAAAACTCAAGAACCCAAGACTTCTCAGAAGTAAAAATGGTAATAGATATATGAAGAAGTGCTCAACATGTCTGGTCATAAAGGAACAATATTGAGATTCCATTTCAGCCCAGTTAGAATTGCCTTTATCCAGAAAACAAACAATAAGAAATGCTGACAAGGATGTGACCAAAAGGAAATGCTATTACACTGTTGGGGGCAATGTAAACCTGTTCAAGCATTCTGGAAAGTAGTTTGGAGTCACCTCAAAAAAATAAATATAGAACTAACAGAGGATCCAGTAATTTTACTCCTGTACGTTTACCCAAAAGATTATAAACTAGGATACAATAAAGCCACTAGCACAACCATGTTTATTGCAGTACTATTCACCATAACCAATGTATGGAAATAACCTCAATGATCTGCAGTGGACAACTAGATGAATAAAACTGTGGTATCTATACACAGTAGAATTTTACCCATACATTAGAAAGAATGATATTGTACCATTTATAAAGAAATAGAAAGACCTAGAAAAAAATTAAGTGAGTCAGGCCCAGAGAGACAAAGGATCTATGTTTTCTCTTAAATGTGAAAGCTATATTTAGCTTACAACCTTGTAAGTGAATGTGTTGGGTGGTATACAAGTGTATCCAAATTTATTATCCGAACTATGGTACTTTCAAGGGAGAACTCAACTAGTGTAATTAAATATAAAGTTCCATGAAATAAAAAAAACTTGAAAATGAGTACTTGAAATGGGTGAGGTGGGGTCAGGGGTGTGGGTAGATGAATGAAATGGATAAGGGGGAATAATGTAGTCATCAATCCCAAGTATATGCTACAAAATTAAGAAGAGTGAGAGAAGAGGGCAGAGGAGGAATGGATGAGAATGTTGAAAAGGTGACATGATCAAGATATATTGTGTTCATAAACTCTTTTGTTGAATGATGACTCCTTTGTAATACTACTTGAAGATTAAAAAAAAATCTTAGAAGATATTTTATATGATAGTTAATGAAAAGCAAGCTCAACCTTTTCAATAAACTTTGTCTATCCTCTTCTTGGTCAAGGCAGGCCTTTATAAGCCCCCATTAGTCTAGTTTATAAATTGCTATTAGCTCCAGTAACATAATTCCATAAATTAACAACAAAAAGAGAAGATGACAGAAATTATCTTCCTACTGTAAAGTGAAATGAACATATTCTGAATTTTGTCTGCTAAGAATGCTCTGCAGGACATGTTGTTTACTCTGTAGAGGACTATAGGAATTTTGGATAAAACAGATCTCCCATTTGAATCGCTTCTAGTGTAAACAAAATAAGCATTTTTAAATTCATTGTTAGATAAATGTTTTCTTTTATCACCACCAGAAATCTGCTGCTAAAATATAGCTATTAACAAATAGGCTATTAGGCTGAAAATTATTTAAATACCATTACAAGTGTATTGTATTGCTAATTGAGACATTTAATAACTTTCTGTCTGGAATAGAATTTCACTTATCATTTCCAGTATGTCCTTTCCTGGCAGGATTTTCTTTTATTAAGAAAAACTGTATTTGAAGTCGTTGATGGAATCCTTAATCAACAGTTCAGTTTTGTCAAAGTACAGCTCCCTAGGATCTTCACAGAAAAGTCACTTGGATCACGTATTTTCCAGGTTTTCCTAAAAAGGTGACTGTTTCAAATAAAACATTGCTGGAAATATGATCAGAGTTTTTACATCACAATATACCCTTTACCGATTTTGTCTAAATGCTACTACTTTATTCTTAAGGAAGCTTAAAAGCAGTAGTTGGTACAAAATTACATTAGAGAAATGTGTTGATCATTAAGTTCTGTGTCTTGAATTTAGTGGGGTTTTGTGCAAGTGCTTCATCTCAAATTCCTGAGGATAGTCAGGACTAGAATTAGTTCAAGAAATTTTCAGGACTGCTTCAGTTTGGTGTTTCTTTCTGATATTTCCTTTAGCCCAAGTTTGTCTTTTGCTTGAAATCTTCTCTACAGTACTATAGGGACTCATGTCATGTCTTCTGTTAAATTGCCAAGTGTTAGGAATTTCTCATGTGCACCACAGAACAATCATTCTAAGATAATTTTATATTTTGTATCTGTCCAAATTAGGCTGTGTTTGTCATGGGCAAACTAGATGTTCCTGTGCTCTCACAGCAAGGTGCAGAGTCAAAGATCCATTATAACCTCATGGGAATCCCACATAACTAGAAAGTTATTTTCAAGTGCTAGAGTCACCTTTATTGTCCATTTTACTTAAAACTCCACTTCTGCCTTTCTACGTGTACTTGAATATAACACCATTGTAGGCATTGTGGGTTCTAGGCATAGGTTAACCAAATATAAATTGATGAATTATTTTAACTAAATGCTTTTATGTTCTTTAATAATAATCCTTAAAACTGGTCAGGTAAAAAAGGAAATAATTGTTGAGGAGTTGGGTAGGGAAAAAACAAATGAGGAGGTAACAATGCTTGATAGGAAATGTACTCATTACCTTGCTCACGTAACTGTAACCCCTCTGTACAGTATTTTTTTTTTTTTTTTTTGCCGGTTATGGGGCCTGAACTCTGGGCCTGGGTGCTGTCCCTCAGCTCTTCAGCTCAAGGCTAGCGCTCTACCACTGGTGCCACAGCGCCACTTCCGGCTTTTTCTGTTTATGTGGTGCTGAGGAATCGAACCCAGGGCCTCATGGTTGCAAGGCAAGCGCTCTACCGCTGAGCTACCTTCCCAGCCCCCTCTGTACAGTATTTTTATAATACAAAACATATTTAAAAATAAAATAAAAAGGAAATAATTACTAATATATTTATAATCTATTAATTATAAAGAACTATAACAGTTAGGGTATAGGTAGTAATAAAACAAGAAAACCCTTTCCTCCTTGCTGGTATAAAAGACTAAGCATACATGTGATTTTTCTATTGCTGTTGCAATAACTTATCACCTCAAGTTTTTAAGGTAGTGTAAATCTATTATTTTATAAGTTATATCAAGAGTTGGATTCAGGTTACACTAATCTAAAAATCAGGATACTGGCAGGGCTAAATTTTCCCTGAAATCCTTAGATGAGAATCTACTTTCTTGCATTTTCTGTTGTATGACTTCTTGCATTTTGAAAGCTAGGCAGAACAGATTGAGAAAGCTTTAGTTTTAACCTATGATTTCTATTTCAATAGTCAAATATTCATTTCTCCCCAGTATGTCTCCCTTTCTTTCAATTTTAAGGACTATTATGGTTACCTGCACTCATCAAGATAATCCAGGTTTGTTTCCACATCTTGCAATGATTGCTTAGATATTCATATGTCCCATATTAGGACATGAAGATCTATGGGAAGTCACTTTCCTGCTACCATAGCAAGAATCTGAACAGACTTAATAGTGATCAGAATGAATACTTCCCTAAATAATCTTTCCTTTAAGCTAATAACTTTTTTTCTATCAGTAGTAAGACTTTGATTGTATATAAGTTTTCCCAATTCATGGAAGGGAAAGGGAATCACAGAAATAGGACAAAGGATGATCTAATGTAACAGTGATACCCACTTGAAACTATGTTGGTAATGAACTATACAACTTAGAAGGGAGGGGTATAGGGAAAGGTAAGGGGGAGAAAATGAGGGACAGGGTAACAATGTCTAAAAAGAAATGTACCTTATTATGTACTCATTACCTTACTTATTTAACTATAACCCTCCTGTACATCACCTTTACAAGAAATATATGTATATAAATTATATATATAAATTAAAAAGTAGTAAGACATTGACTGAATATATGTTCTTTAATTGTATCTTTTATACAGTATAATCCAATTATTGTTACCTAATTTCAATGCAATCTTCCATTATTTTTTCTCTTCTTCTCTTTTTTTCTTCTTCACTTACTTATGGAAGTTTTATTCCATGCACAAAAGTTGCTCAATGTATTTTTAATGATATTAGGTACAAATCAAGATTGCCTCTATGTATACACTTGTTTTCGAGCTAAGACAACATGACTTAAATATAGGACATAGACCTATAATAGGATAGTCCTCTAGGAAGAGTGAAAGAATGATCTTTAGAAGTTGAACTCAAGCAGAGGTCATTTTAGTACTTCTATTGTGCTCCTTATTATTCCTAGTATGTTCTTCATTTGTGAAATTGTATTTTTTCAAGTTTGTTGTTAAACAATCCATGTTATAATAATAATCCACAGTTATTTAAGAGAAAAATCCATATAAATTAAATCTGTGTCATTAGAATTTTTCATAATGGCTTGTTATCACATATTCAAATTTTCAGAGCACTGTGATTATCCACTGTCCATCTCTTTCAGAGTTTCCATTGATACAACACTTATGCACTTCTTCTTCAGTGAGAGAAGCACTGATACTCAGGCTAGGTTACTTCCCAATTTATTCTATACATGTCCACTTGGGGGGGGGCATACTTATTCAGGCTTAATAGTAGTTTGCTTGTTCAAAGTCTGGGGAGACTTGCTCTCTTTGCTGGGGTGGGTGTGTGCAGTTGTGTATCCTCTTCTAGGCCTTACCTGCTGAGAGAACCTTGATGACATCAATTGAACCTTGATGACATCAATAGCTCTGGCACATGATAATGTGTGTGGATCTCAGTTGTTACAGTCTAAGGGGTGATTGTTGATTTGAGCTTTGAAAAAATAAAACATCAAATATTTATTCTTAGTCCTCTTCTTGATAACAAAATAAATCAACTGAACTGGCAACTGGTGACGTGTATCGATGATCCTAGTTTCTTGAGAGGCTCATGCTGGGAGGATCATGGTTCAAGACCAGATAGAAAAATCCACAAGACTTTGTGTCCCTTTATAGAGAGAGTCTGGAGATCGTAGTGTGCCCTGGTGAGTTCAGTAATGTGAGGAACCTTAAACCAGGCAGATCAAAACTCAGGTGCATACTTGGGCATGAATCGAGAAACTTTCTCAAAAATTGTCATGGTCAAACAGCCTCACAGCAGAGGCCCACTTGGTAGAGCCTCAGCCTACCAAGTATGACACCCTACGTTTCAAAACCCATATCACAAAAGAAAAAAAGAAGTAAGCTAAAATAAGGGAACATGAATGGAGATATTTTAAGTAGTATACCCAAAGGAAGATTGGAACCACCCGATGACCATGCTAATATAATGTTTTTGATTCAGCAAGTCTGAGAGGGGATGTAAGGTTCAACATTTGTTGTGGTTGTTGTTATTTTTAATATATTTCATTGTTATTGTAGAGGTCATGTACAGAGGGGTTACAGTTATATGTCAGGTAATGAGTAGGTTTCTTTTTGAAGGTTCAACATTTCTAAAAGGATAAATAAAAAGAGAAAATATTGCTTCTCAAATCACACTAGCAAAAATTGGAAGCAATATTTACTCTGTGATGTGGGACACAGGGATGCCTAAGCTTTACCATCACCTCGGGGTTGCAGCATAAACACAGAGGTTACATGTGTTCCACATGAGAGGTGGACTTGTGTTTCCCTTGTGACCACCCTAAAGCTGGTGTCTAATGAGTACAGCACAGGATCCAGACAAGCTCTAGATGAACACCTGCCTCAGAGAAACCCTATGCAAGTCACATTGCTGCGACTCACCTGTCTAATTTTGTATTTATGTCCAAGTGAGGATTCAGATACTTGTCCCAGGCTTTCCTGACATATACTATATTAAATAAGGGAGCACTATGTGGCTAGAAACAAATATAAACTTTGTTAAGTATACGCTGCCATGACTGTCCTACTTCCTGTCTGTTTTCCTTCTACCTTTTCTATCTGATTTGGCTTTAGCCAGTGTTCTTTCCATTTTCTTGATATTCCTCTCATCTGACCATGTGATGTATTATTCAAATGCCCAAATCCTTTTTATTGCTAATTATATATTAACCAGGTTCTGACTTCATTCTTCTCCGTATTGAATCCTGATCCAGGCATGACACTGACAAAAAGGATTCCTAGAGCTCAGAGGAAATTTTGGCAAATGACAATTCTCTTTTAGGGCTCTTAGTCTTAATGGAATATTTGATAAGATGGTAATAACCCCTGAGATCCTTTTATAGAAAACCCAGGGGCGAAATATATATATATATATATATTAACAGTCCCAATGACTTTTATTTATTCATTTAAGTTGTCAGTGAGGTCAGTTCTTAGAGGCATTTTGCAATAACAACTTCTTTAAACATGTTAAACATGTATAACCCAAACTATCTTCTTTCTTTTAATTATGCATATTGATATGTGGAGAAAATTTGTCTGCGTATTTATCACTCAGTTGTAATTTTAAATTTTATCCCTCAGCTCTCATTTGGAAGTGAATTACTCACCAAATTCTAGGTTATTCTTTCCTCTAGTTTGTGGAATTTGCAGTTTGGTACTCAGGTACATATTCTCATCCATGTGTCCTTCATTCATTTTGCTGCTTTAATTTCCCTTCTTAGAGATAGTCATACTTCTATTGAAGTATCCAATGGCTAAAATAGAAATGTTTCCTCCTGAAAAAAAATATTTATTGTCCTTGTGAATTTGGTACAACAATATACAATGCTTCCTTTGTTTCAAGCATAAGGTCCAATGAATAATACGAATGGGCTGACACTATAAACATTTTCAGGATAATAATAATGATAAGTGTTTAATAATGGTAAGTTTATTGAATTGCTTCCTATAGGAGTTCTAATTTCCTTCTGGCAGCAGTTCTATAAGGAAGCAACAATTAATATTTTCATATTATACAAGTTGACGCTAAGGTTTAGAGAGGGTTTGCAGTGCTGCTCAAGGTCAAACTGAAATAAGTAGCAGTGTTGATAGCAAGAAATTTATCAGTCTTATTTCAGAGCCTGTTCTCTCTTCATCAGGGTGCTAATTATTTTGGCAAAAGTTTACTGATCGTGCATCTGGACATTGTCACTATCCAAATAGAAAACACACTTGTCTCAGGTACAATGCCCTTTAACGTTCCATCCTTCCTTCTGAGGCCTCTGTTAGGGTCAAATTATTCCAGGTTTCCTTTATGTAATATGGATGAAGTTAGTAGTAAACCTGTTTCATTGCACCATCCACCTTAATTAATATGTTTATTGTAATGGCTTGGAATTTATTTAACCAAAATAATAACTTCATTTAACGTAACGACTTGGTGCACAGACGGCATCGTGAGTTACAGTGTTCCTGCTGCTGTTTCCAGAACATTTACCATGTGGCTAATGGGAAATCACCTTTGTGATTTTGTGTCACCTCTTAATGCCTTGTTTCACCTCTGAAGTCTCATCTCCTTATGTGAAGTTACACAGCTATGGTGAGTTAAATAGGGAACAAATGAATTATTAATTATCTTAATAGCCTTGGTATGGTTGCTTTGTTATGAAAAAATTGCAACGCAATAATAAATAAAATAATAAACCCACTTCAGAAAGTGGGTTGAGAGGCCAACAGAGCAGTGTTGGCTATGAGACGGGCCACACCGGCTTTTCTTACTTCAAGCCTTCTTCCTGAAGTCAATTCGAGTTATTAGGAGAAAATTTATGAATCCTCTCTCTCTATTCCTTAATTATATCTCCAAATCTAGTCAGTAAAATAAGTATTACTCAGCTTCTGAATTCAGTTAAGATAGTTGTAGAGATGGTTTTAAGGTTCCCTTAGTGGGATGCTGGTGGCTCACACTTGTAATCCTAGCTATTTAGAAGGCTGAGATTTGAAGATTGCAGTTGTAAGATAGCCAGGGTCAGGAATGTCTGTGCGACTCTTTAACCACCAAAAAAAAAAAGCCAAAAGGGATCTGTGGCTCAAGTGACAAATAGGGTGATAATAAATCCGTAGATGAATCCTGGATAGAAAAAAATTCTCTCCCTCTTGATTGGGGTGAGATACCTTAACGCAGTCAATCGACTCGTCGAAGTTGGCAAGAGTACCAGAGATAGGCACCAGTGCCTATCTCCTCCCTGGAGATGGAAAGGTCCTGGGAATGATTACACTTCTTTCTTCTACGATTAATACTTGCTAATGGAATATGAGTGGGAGTGGTAATTACTGTCTCTTGGTCTGGATCTTAAGACTTTGATCTTGTCTCCTCCATCTTCTCTCTAGCCTCTGATACTAGTTTATAACCACAACCTAGTATCAACTAAGGGGGTTAATGATAGGAAATAGTTGCAAAGGGGCCTCACACATCCACACTGTAATTGAAACATTAACAAGTCTGTTCTTTTGCTTAATTTTCAAGGGCTATTGCTTAGATATTTTTTTTGTGGTAGTATCAGCAGCTTAGCCTATACTTTAGTAACATAACTTTCACAAAATGATCTAAACACTTCCCCTAAAATGCATCAAATCTACTAAGTGTTCATGGCAAGAGAATTGGATTTAGGCATGCAGAGCTTACGGAACCACCCTGAGAATTTTAGTCAAAATATAATTAAAAGGGACAGCAGTGTTGATCAGATTTCAACTATTATGTAAGTTGTCTTCAAGTATGAGACATTGGAGTATTTGTTAAATTTATTTCTTAAGGAAATTGAAGTTTTCCTCTGCTACAGAGATAGAATCTCTGGAGGTTGGGGGGAGGGAATAGGGGAAATGGTTGGGCCAAGCTCTCCTGGCTAAATAAGTAAAATTTTTAACATGACTTTTCTCTGAAGTAATGAAGCACTTAGATGTTGAAACATTTCAGGAGCAGTTATCTTATTTTAAGTTCTTATTATTGTGGTTATTTCCTAATGCTATCTGTTTTCTATTGAATGAAGTAGTAACCTTGTCAGATTTAACACAGTTCAAATAACATATAATAAAGCAAAGTATCAATATTGACCTTAGGTATCAAAGGTTTCAATTATTGCTGAAATTTCTTTATGAAGTTGAATAAGAATACTTCTCAGCTTCAACACTCATTCTTAGTGATAATAAGTGCTAGTAGAGAACATGTATAAACATGTTGGAATGGGTTATAAAATCAGAGCAAATCTATATAGGCAATATAATTGTAAAGATGCCTTTTCCTCCTGGAGAAAGATGTTACTTAACATTTTATGATTTCTCAAGTCAAAATAGTCTTTCCTTTTAATTTTTTTTGCCAAATATTCACTGCTAGACTCAAAAAATGCCAGTACTACATTGATATGTGGAAAATGGGACAAGACTTCAAAAGATGGTGAATACTAAGTTGGGAACCTCAGGATGGTAATTTCTTCTATACCATTCCACAAAGGTTATATTAAGCTTAAAAGGCAAATTGTGTGCTCAGAGAAAAATAAATAAAGAGGTCAAGTATACATTGAGTAGTGCAAACAACAATTAATAGTATGAGACTTTCTATTGAAAGTAATAATGCCATAATTCTGTGCATCCTGATAATAGGAAGTAGATTCTCTATCATTATGAAGTTTCTGAAAAGAGCATTACAAACCACTTTATATCATAACTAATTTTTAATATTCTTATTTGAATTTTCATAGAAATTTAGAAGATCATCATCCATGAATAGTTGTACCCTGTACATATTAATTCCCAATAGTGAGTTTAAACAGGGATCAAAACAACTTCTCTAATTCAGCTTTAAATTTCTGAAATCTATAATTAAATATTACATAATAATTGCTACCATTGGGAAGATGTATATAGGTGAAGTGCCCAGCTTAGTTCCCTTGCTAGGGAATGGTGGTGCATGCCTGCAGTTCAGCTACATAAAGGATGGAGAGTGGAAGGGGAGGGGGTGGGGTGTTGGGTTATTGTTCCAAGCCAAAACTGTGGGAAAAGTCTGTAAAATTCTATATGAAATGAGGAAAGTTGGAGTTCTAGTGTGTACCAGTCATCTAGCAATAACAGGGATCCCAAAATAAGCAGATCATTGTCCAGGTGCATGTCCAGGCAGGAAGTCATAATCTGTGTGAAACAGAAAACAGGACTGCTAGCATGGCTTAATAGTAGCATGAGTAAATATGAAGCCCTGGGTTCAAGCATAGGACCCCCAATCCACAAAGAATCCTTCTTAATTTTCTAAGTATCCAATAAGATTAAGTCCAGGATTTTATAGGAATTAGTCTTATTAAAATGGCTATCTCCAAAGACAGATAAAGTAAGATAAGTGACATGCTGTTTGATAAATGTTCTTATTTACCTATGTTGGAATATTTGCTACCGTTTCTAGCATGAAATAAACTACACCGGAGGGCTAGGCCAGTAAGAGAGCCACTCACTATCTTTGCTATGACATAGATTCTAAAAGATTGCTGAATCAGGAATCCCCTATCTAACTATGAAGCTATTATCACAGCTGCCGGCTCGAAAACTCAACTTATTCTGATCAAAGGCCAGTAATATCAGGAAGCTGTCACTGAAGTCATTAGCTCCAAACATGTATTTCCCTTGCTGTACCTTATAAAACTATGAAAACTCAATGTCTTACCCTTTTAATGCCTTCCACTTCAAAATCACAGACATTCATGTTGTTGTTGATACAAGGAAAAAGGGCACTAACTAGCTAAAATGGAGCCTAAGGAATATAGTTTTATCCTGCTGTTTTTTTATTATTATTACCTTCAAATAGTTATACAAGTGGGGTTTGGCTTAACATACTTATGTATACAATGCATCTTGATCATTGTCACTCCTTCCCTATGCTCCATTCTCCCCTGTAAATGTGTAACAAGCTAGATACTACCTTTCATATGGATCTTTATATTAGGGACCTTATCTGCCTATCACTGTCATATTGCTTACATTTCCCACTAAGTTCTCTTCCAGTAAGCAGATAGAACTTTAAAGAAATGGTGAAAGTATCCCAGAAATAGAATGCTCAGGAAAATTGTTCTTGACGAGAGCTGCTCAAAATTTAATGCTACAGTAAATGGTTGCTCTGTGGCCTACATGATTTTAAAATACATTATAGTATGTTTGGTTTATTCAGTCTCAGCAAAAACTAGAGTCATTGATTGAAACATATGTCAAAATAGACACTATGTTGAAAACAAACTTTGCAACTTGTGGGGGGGTAAGGAAGAAGGAGTTGGGGAGGTGGGGAGGGAAAGGATGGTATTGGATAAACAAAGGAGGAGGTAACAATGCCCAATAGGAAATGTACTCATTACCTTACTCATGTAACTGTAACCCCTCTGTACACTACTTTTAACAATAAAAAATGTATGAAAATAAAAAAGTCACATAAAACATACATTTTTAATTATGGAAAACTGTGGCTTAGTAGTGCAGAATGTGACCAAGTTTATATTTCCTTCAATGAATTCATTTAACCAATATTCTGTAAGCAACAGTTATCAGACAGTGGGGATGGACACTGGGCTAGATTGCAACCCTCATAAAGTAGAATATACAACAACGATTGTTCTTTTCTGAATTCTAGTAATTTCTGGTGAAAGGCTCCTATGTCTAGTTTCTACATAAGAGGTGCTATGTTTCCCTAGACAGAAGGAAGGTTCTCATTATCACTCACCTCTCTCAATTTAACAGATTTAAATCTGGTCACGGCTTCCAACATGGGATCTGAATGGTGCAGATTATTCTAGTTTCTAAAGCACTTAGGAGAATGTGTCTCCTACATCCAGTCATTAAAATATTCCTGCTAGTGGTCTGTGAATGTGTCTCCGTGTTTACTTAGCATATCGGAGGTCCCAGATTTAATTTACAAGACCACACACACACACACACACACACACACACACTTCCACACTAATTATGTGCCTACCTAGGAAAACATAACCTTTAATGGGTATGAGTCCATATATGTCCTCTCCCTTCAATGGTATATAAGATAATAATTTTTGACTTCAGTTTTATAGTGACTTCATGAACTCTATTCCTCACATATATAAATAGTCACCAGTTTTCAAAAACATTTGAGAAACAATGCTCTTAACCAAACCTACAGGATGACTAATTCATTTCTTTCTGTTAATTAGTATGTCAGTGTTTTATACATAGTAGTTATCCAATAAAAATATGTTTTGGGTCAGAGCCTCACAGAGTAGGCCAGGCTTGCCTGGAATTCTCTATGTAATGCAAGCTGTCCTCAAACTTGTGATCCTCCTGCTTCAGCCTCTTGAGTGCTGGGATTACAGACAGAAGTGAAAATTTTAAAGCAGTTATTTTTTTTCTAGCCAAGTGTTAAGTAGCAATTGAGATGACCTTAGGACAGTTGGTTGTGAGGGTCAAAAGTGAAAGCTGCCCTTATGATCTTTAATTGAATTAGTATAATGGCAAGCCGCACTTATGTGGGTCCCCATATATCTTCTTTCCTGTGACTATCCATGACTGCAATGCTCCATTTCCTCTCTGGCCCACAGGCATGCCTGTTTGAATATCCATCAGATTATATAGTAACTGTAATTATTATCTCTTTTTGAATCAGCTAATTGTGTCTGTAGCCTTTTCCTCTTCCTGGCTGTGTGAAAAGTCCCTCAGATGGTGTTGAACAACAGTGCATGTTACAAGAAACAATAGTTGCTGGAGAGTACTATTTTCTTTTTTATTTTCTGCTTTGTTAGCAACCCAGAGGTTTCATTAGCAAGGAACAAGTGAATTTCAAAGACAGCTAATTCTATACACATACACACATGAACACACAATACACAGAGAATACAACTAAGTCATTTACTCGAGGAAAAATGAAGAAATGAGAGGTCCTTTGGGATAGTTGGTATTTGTTGTTGCATTATTATTTGAAGTCATTATATTCTAAATTATTGGTCACCACCAATAATGCTACAGTTTTACTTACTGAGAGATAGATCTAATTTGGCAATACATTACAAATTTGATGAGATTGAGCCCTATCGTCATTTTATTTTCTCAGAAGTTTATACATTCCCATTGGAGGAATATCTTATATTTGGAATAGCAGACAGCTACCGAGAAAGCTAGGATTATGAGACTTGATACCTATTAAAGTTTCAAGGCAAAGACAAAAAATGAGAAATTTGAATGCAATGATTATTTATAGCTCTTGAAGGAAATGGTTTATTGTCTATTCCATCTTCAAATACAGAGCTCAAACTCAGTGTTAAACCAAATTCCTAGGGAATACCCAAGTTGAAATTTAGAGTATTCTGAAAACCTCAGAAGATGAGGAATAAACAAATATCGAATAATAGATTGCAAAAAAGAGTCATTGTGTTAATAGAGCCTATTTTGAGTTTTTCTGACAGTAATTCTCCCCAACTTTTGAAAGATATATCCTGTGAAGTGCAAAGGGAAAGAAAACTAAATCTACCAGGTAATACTGTAGTGAGAAATCCAATAAGCCAACATACAGAGAGAAAGAAGATAATCAAATCAAAAGAATTGACTCCTTGCCATGACAATTCCTAATAGAAGCTACAGTGAAAAGAAAAGATTCAATATAAGGAATTATACACGGAGAATTAAAACGTACTTCAATAATAAAATGAATTTTCTTATGAAATGATGAGCTTCTTGTTACTATAAGGTTGAAATACATGTCAAATCCTTGTTGAATATCAGTCCATTGATTTACTCTAGCATGCACTTATCTAACAAATATTTATTGGGCTTCTACTCTGTGTCCAGGGATCTTGAGCTAGAAATGTTAAAAATATATCTACTCAAAACTGTGATAAAAATTCTGAGTTTAGGACAAGAATTGCAAATGCAAGTATTATTCAATAGTAGCTGAGGCAAATTCTTTTACAGCTCTGAAATCAGTCCTCATATTGGTTGAAATTGCCCACATTTACCAGTTTTCTCATTTCCTTTCGGCTTCCTTCTTACCCCTATCATATTGTTCAGTAGTTACTTTTCCAGACAAATGGAGTCAGGAACATTCGCTTTGGTACTCTCGTTTGCATGAGAAGTTGTCAGGCCTGATCTGACCTGCCTCTCCATCAGGATTATAAAGGTGACGGATAGTCAATTTCAGGGATTCATGATCCATTTTACCACAACATTTCACCTTGCAGCTAAGTAATACAGCTGTGATAAAATCAGCCATAATCACTGCATCTTACTCAGCCCTGCTTTAGCCATAAATACTAGTTTCATCACAAAAAAGTAAATGGAACAAGAAGGGAAATAGAAGAAAGACAAAGGCAAATGTGAAGGTTTATTCATAGTGACTAATAGGATACCATGTTTGTATTGTTTACCTTATTCATTTACCTTATTCAGAAAAACTGAAAGCTCATATCCATCAAGAAGTATGACAGTAGCTGATTCTCATCAAATCAATTATAAACATTAATAGGAAGTGGTGAATATGTTCAAGCACATATGGAAGTGTCATTATGAAATCCATTGATATGTACAGTTTCATATATGCCAGTAACTATTATAAACATTTTATTGAGTACCAATTTGCATTTAGAACTATTCTTCAGTATATCAATAGGCATATATGATATGCCATATATATAAATGATGATATAAATATTAAATTTGATGGTATTGAAATAGAGTAATAAATAAGTCCTGGAGTCAAAACATTTAATTACTGAATCACACACTGTTCTAGGCCCAAATGAATTGGGATATAAACAAAAAAGAATGAATGAGCTTGAAAGAGATTATGTTTTAGAGAAAGAAGTAACACAACAAATAAACAAATAATGCAATGCAATATGCCAGGAATTGCGAAGGTTTAAAACAAAACAAAACAAAGCAAGACTACACACAAAAAGAAGGAAAGCACATAAAAATAACCAGGCATGGAGTGTTTATTACAAAACTAAAGTATTACTTTATATACTTCTGAGAAAGGGTAACAGTGGAACAGAAGAAAAGGACTAAAGTAGACATGAACTGGTAAAGGTGAAGGTCCACCAAGAGGCTGGTGGGACTATTGTAACTTGTGTTAGGAAAAGATTGGGCAAGAGGAGAAATGGTCTGAATGGGAAAGGTTCCAAGATCCCTGTGGATGACTTCAGCTTTTTTTTTTTTTTGTCGGTCATGGGGCTTGAACTCTGGGCCTGGGCGCTGTCCCTCAGCTCTTCAGCTCAAGGCGAGCGCTCTACCGCTTGAGCTACAGTGCCACTTCCGGTTTTCTGGTGGTTTATTGGAGATAGGAGTCTCAAGGTCTTTCCTGCCCGGGCTGGCTTTGAACCGCGATCCTCAGATCTCAGCCTCCTGAGTAGCTAGGATTACAGGCATAAACCACCAGCGCCCAGCTTGACTTCAGCTTTTACTGTCATGAAATGGACAATGATTGGAGCCTTTGAGCAGAAAGATCTGTCCTAATTTTTAAATGACTACTCTCTTTTGACAACATTTTTTTTTAAATAGGAAATCCCAGTTAGGAGATTACTGTAGCTGATGGCCCAGACCAGGTGGTTGCAATGGTGGTGGTTAGAAGGGATCAGATTGTGGAGATCTTTTACATAAATCTATAGAATTGTCTGAAAGAATGAATATGGGCTATGAGAGAAAGAGAAGTCAATGAAGATAGCAAGTTATTTGACCTCAGAGACAAGAAAGGTGGATAGTCCATGAACTTCAGTGGGAAAAAAGGCAGGAAGAGAAGCTTTGAAGAAAATAAGCTGCCCAGTTTTCACATGTTACATTTGATATGCTGATCAGTTATCAAAGTAGAGATCTTTCAAATAAGGAATTGAATATGTGAGACTGAAGATTCTCAAATAGGAGTTATCCGCATAGTAAAGTGATACAACTAGATGACATTACCACAGAAAAGGGCTGTGAGCATTCCAACTTTTAAAGATTCTATTCTGGAATTTGTCATTGACCAATTTTGTATCCAAAGTAGCCCTTGTAGTCTAGGACTTTTAGTTCTACCGTCTATCTTTTATTTTTGTAAGCTTCAAGTTATAAACATATTTAGAGGAAAAGAACTGAGTGGTACATGTAGCTTAAACACAAAGATTCACTGTTATTGATGTCAGGCACTGCCCTGAGCATTGCATATACCTTGGCTTTCTTAACTCTCTTGATTCTGCAGGTGTAGAATTATCTTTAAAAATTTTATCAATCTCCTTCTTCAGATATGGAAACAAAGACTTTGAAAGATAAATGTAACACAATAAGCAAAGTTTACTTGCTTCCCAAATGGATCCCTTGGCTTATTGTAACTATGCTGCGGCAGTATGTCATTTCATGAGAATATATCTATATTGTCTTCATCAATAAGTAATATTTTACATTTGAGACCGCCCCCTCTGTTTGCTCATTTAAAAGCATGAAAGGCTTCACTTTGAGATTGTATGTTGTGGGTTGTTATGTAGTAGTAGAATTTAAGATTTTAGTCTATATACTACCTAAATGATGGTGAAGAATTAATTTTTCTGAGTTTCAAAGGACTTATTTGTGAAATAGTAATACAATACCAAATGATATTTAAACATAGCATGATATGAGGATTAAATAAGAACATTACATAAACACCATTGAATACTCTCTCAGAATGTATACACACACACACACACACACACACACACACACACACACACATACATGCACACATACCAGGTCATTGTTGCTGTTCTATCTTCAACATTATTATGTTAGCAATCTGCTGCCTCTTTTCCCTTTTCTTCAACTACTGTGTTCCACCCTACTTACCCCTTATTGTGCTATCCAGAGCTTGCATATTCCCCCTACCTCTGCCTCCTAGAAACCTATTCGCCCATCCCCCACCCCACAGACAATTTTCACATCTCAATCTTCATGCAGCTCACACTTCTTTCCCATTATACCCTATATGACGACATCTTTCATGTTCCAAGTAAGTGTAAGTGTGTTATAAATCTTTATAACAAAACCATGAGGCAGATTCACTTGGTTATAGAACACATCACAGGGAGCACCAAGGTCTTTATCATCATTTTCCATAGTATTGAATCCTTACTGCATTTATAGTAATGTCACTACTCAAAAAAGCATAAGACACACAACCCCTGACATTACCATTGGCCTCTAGAAACATCCATCTTAAAACATATTTCCTAAGCCACATCACTGAATTGTGCATGATTTCTGTCTACTATACCCACGGGCCCAATAACATTGCTTTCTTTTTAAAAATCTTGTGTAAGATTTATTTATATAATTTGCATAATTTACTGGAGATGAACTGTACTTTGTAATTATTTATCCCAAGTTTCTGTTTCATTAATGCATATGAAATTGGTAAAACAGTTGTTGAGGTTGCAAAATTAGATTCTGACTTCCCCAATGGAATGTTCCGTGTTCCAACCTTCTTTTAGTGTCCCATGACTACTGGATTGCGTTCCCTCTTCTGTTCTTTGTTCAATTTGAGAACAGTCGACTACCCCAGGCTTTTCTCCACTCCACTCACTTCACTATGAATGCTTTTCTATACACTGGTTTCTCAGTCTATGTTTTTGAAATATATCACTGTCCTCTGCTATCTTTTACTCCAAGTCCCTTAGTCACCTTATTCATGCCCAATCTGTTTTATTGGGAGATTTTCTGTCCTTTTCAATTCTTTTCCAATACAATTTCTGTTTTGGAGTTTGCACTCTTTTCTTCCCTAAAGTGCTAGAATAAAATAATGTGCTTTAAAAATCTACAAGGAAGCAGGGAGCCCGTGGCTCACGCCTGTAATCCTAGCTACTCAGGAGGCTGAGATCTGAGGATCACGGTTCAAAGCCAACCCGGGCAGGAAAGTCCGTGAGACTCTTATCTTGAGCTGTGGCTCAAGCAGTAGAGCACGCCTTGAACTGAAGAGCTGAGGGATAGTGCCCAGGCCTAGAGTTCAAGCCCCACACCCCCTGCCAAAAAAAAATCTACAAGGATTTTCTTTGTTGTTGTTCACAATGTAACTCAATGTACTCCATGATTTTTTTTTCTTTTGTGTCGTTTTCCCCCCTATGGTTTATTCCCTGTTGTCACTGTATTTGATTTTGGTACCCTGGGTATTGTACATATGTTTATCTGAATTAGGGAAGAAAAGGGGAACAAAAAATGGTGAGAGAAAGGACAAAGAGGGAACCAATGCAGCAGTGATACTGTTGGAAATGATGTGTACAACTGGCAGGGGTTGCCTGGGAGGGAAAGTGGGAGAAAAATGGGGGAGGGACCAACAAGTTCATGAGAAATGTTCTCACTACCCTATGTACATCACCTTGACAATAAAATTAATATTAAAAAAAACAAAACTCTCTAATGTGCAACAGGTTAACTGAATGTTATTGTTGATGTTTTTTTCTGTGTTGGTCTGGTCCTGGGGCTTGAACTAGGGCCTGGGCTCTGTCCTTGAGCTTTTGTGCTCAAAACTAATACTTTACTGCTTGAGTCATAAGTCCACTTCCTGCTTTGTGGTGGTTAATTGGAGATAAGAGCCTCCTTTCCTGCCTGGGCTGGCTTTGAACCTTGATCCTCAGATCTCAGCCTTCTGAGTAGCTAGGATTACAGGCATGAGCCACCTGTGCCCGGTGTTTTGTTTTGTTTCTGTTATTTTGGATCACATGTAAACATCTTGAAACTTTTAACTGACTTTGACATTTGCCATTGGCTTCTGCAACCAAATGTTGTTTTCTATTATACTTTGTAATCTTGGAGAGAAGAAATATTAGGAACAGGAAATAGGAGGTAGACATTAGTGGGTATATCTCTTTGGAAGAGAAGAGTACAAGAATAACTCCCAGATTTACTAACAGAATAGTAGCAATTACAAACCTTTAAATAAATTGCTTAAAGGGTAAATAAAATGTCAAAGTCAATTGAAGGTTTTGAGATATTTATGTATGATCCAAAATAACAACAAAAACAAAACAAAGCAAAACAAAAGGCATAGCTTCTGGGATCTCAAGTTGTCTACTGAATATAAATGATACAAAGGACAAAAAGAATCCAAAACATTTGATGGAATAATAAATTCTAAATGCTCACTCTTTTATGTCAGTACTAGGGCTTGAACTCTAATTTTGTATACAGCCAACACTCTACCATTTGAACCCTGTCTATAGTTAAGGCTTCTTGTTAGTTGATTACAGGTAAATTTGTCTGTCTGGGCTGAATTTTGAATTTTAGATGTTAGCTTCTTCTCCATACCTTTTATTATAGAAATAAGCCACCACTGCCCTGTTTAAACCATCAACTCTTGATGCAAGGGACTGACAGTGAATCTATAGCAGGAACTCATAGTGCTTCTCTGGTTAGAAAAGATAGGTGGTGGGTACACTTGGGTAGGTTCCAACACTGCTAACAGAAATACTTTTGTGTGAATGTTGGTGCCTAAACACAAATGTACATGGTTGATCCATTAAGATTTACAAAACCTAAATGGAACAAAATAGTTTGAAATTACTCTATTTAAGTATCATTGCTTCTCAATTTAGGAAGGATTGACATTTAGATTATAATATAAATAAATATATAAGGTCAAACATTAAATACTTCTCACAAAGTATATTTATGGAACACAACTACTCTCTAACAATTAATTTGCAAAAATAAGGGATAATCAGTTGAACTACAACAAGACTTCTCAGAGGTTTCAATATTTGAAATCTATAAGAAATAACATGGTATATTTCATTTCTCTGTCTTACTTGACCATGACATCTTTTTCTGTGTGTAAGATATCTTAGAAATGTAGAATTATCCTGGCATTCTTGGTAAAGTATTTGTTCTATATTAGGGGCTCCTATTAAAGGGTAAAACATCTAAACTTGTACTTCAAGTTAGCAGAAGCTGAAAATATAAATATATTAAGCCAAACTTTAATGACGTATTTATTTTATCCATCTCTTTTAGAAACTCTAAGAACAAATGATCTTTTCAATAATGTTCTT
This sequence comes from Dipodomys ordii, assembly GCF_000151885.1. Classification (NCBI taxonomy): domain Eukaryota; kingdom Metazoa; phylum Chordata; class Mammalia; order Rodentia; family Heteromyidae; genus Dipodomys; species Dipodomys ordii. Next base: position 329,913 of record NW_012267542.1, on the reverse strand, counting down.
AACATTACAGGAAAACTGAGAGATTGAGTTTACTTTAGTTTAATGTGTAAATGTTTGTTCCCTTTTTTTATTTAAATTAAGTGCTTAAATCCAGATTTCTCAAAATGTTTATCCTGTTAAGGATAAACACTATAAAATCATGTATTGGACAGCACATAATTTAAATGTTATTTTTGGTATTAGACCAAAATTAAATTAATTCTAGAAAACAATGCAAAGTTCTGATAATTATTAATATGAAGTATTGGATGTTAGTTCGAAGTTAAAATGTTAGTGGGTTGTATATAGATCTGTGGGTCAAGAGTATGTTTCATTCAATGTCATTGATATTATATACTGCTCACATTTGAGGATAAGGGGCCTATAGTAACATAGACATAGAAATACTAAAAACAATTTAAGTGTGTTTATTAAAGATGATGAAGAAAATCCTTTTCATTTTTGGTAAATGTCCACAACATAGCCCAGTTTCATTGGTAAACATATGCCAAAGTCTAGAAGAAAATTGCTTCTGTGGTGAACTTAAACTGAACTGCATTGATTCGTAGATCACAAGATCTGTTCTAAATATTAGAAAAAGGAATGAGACAGTCTACTTGATATTATCATGTCTCCAATGTGAGCTTAATTCAGATTTAATGCAATTACTCTGTGTTGATTAAATCTCAAACTGTTATTAAAAAACTGAATTATTGAGGTTTACCATTTATATAACCAGTTTGGCCTTCTACATTGCACCATAAACCTTAATCATTATGTTGGCAATAATCGCTTTGAGGTTATTTAACATAAATAATTACTTCAGCTGCTAAAATGAGATGATGCAGCATTACACTATTATACCGTCCCAACATCTTGTAGGAGAGCATTACTTCTCTACTTGAATTACTTAACTCTTAGTGTGCGGGTATTTTCCCTGTGTCCATCTGGAAAATGCTAAATAGAATAATGTTCTGCCTATCACATTGAGCTTTTTGCTGCCATGTATTATTATGAATTACTGGGTTGTGTGTTTCAATAGCCTTTTAGCTCTTCAGGCTCTTGTCTCTATTGTTGGATAGGGGCTGAGCACAAATAGATCCTTTAATGATACACAAAAATCAAGATTTGGAAGCTAGCTCCTTTCTTCCTCATCTTGACTAACAATTTTCTACTCTATTCCGTACATATATGCATTTCCACTAAGAGGAATGGTAAGCTTCCCATCTGTACATTTTTACTGCTCTTTTTGTTTGTTCCACATTGAATGCCCATTTAAGTTTGAATCTACATTTAAGTAAAAAAACATTGGTGTGAGGGATTAAAACAAAATATGTGTAGTCTTGTAATTGTGATAAGGAAAATGGAAGTTGAAAACATGACCTCTTGCCATCTGGGAAGAAAGGTCATAGAAGCCCAACAGTTATCTGCTTAAATTATAGTGTGAAGCTAGAAGGAGGCTGTGACTAGTTTTGTTCTCTTACTCTGGTTCAAAAGTTCTAATTATAATTTTAGCTTTTGATAATTCCCCCCACCCGAATTTTAGTAGCAATATTAATTATGCAATGTATGGGCTTTCAACTGTAGTATTTGCACACAGGCATTAAATACACATTGGTCATAGTCGTACCTGGAAGATACAGTTACCCACCTCTATCCATACCTGTGTTTGCTTTATAATGGAGTGTTTGTTTCTAATGGAGTTTAACATTTTTGTGCATGTATACAATGTACTTCCACTATATCTTCTCTACTCGTCCTTCCTTTTCCCTTCACACAATCCCCCCATAGTACCTCATTTATATCCATGGCCATTTTATACTTTACCATCCAAATTCCACATATGAGAGAAAACATGAAGCATTTGTTTTTCTGAGTATAGTTTATTTCACCTAACATACAGAATAAACCACACTCAGTTGATGGCCCATCTATATTTCCTCAAACAACAATTCCATTACTCCTTGTGTCTGAATTACATTCTATAGTGCCACATTTTCTTTATCCATTCACCTATTGATAGACACCTAGGCTGACTCCCATAACTTGGTTATTGTGAATAGTGCTACAATAGCATAGGTGTCCAGGTATATCTATTCTACGTTCATTTGGAGCCTTCTGGTATATTCCCAAGAGTAGACCATATGGTAGTTCCATTTCTAGTTTTGTTTATGATAAATAGAATGTTTTATGCATGCCCCTCAACTGTTTTGGATTTAAGATCACATTTTGCATGTATCTAAGTCTTTTCACTAAGGCTCTGGTGAGATGCAGTGAATTTTGTAATTCTTGGGGTTTCTCTTGCTGGGACTGTTACATTTTGGTACAGAATGAGCTAGTCTACATTTGGCCTCTGCCACTCAGTTTTTACATGGCTTGGGGAAGTTTTTTCTAATCTGCTGAGCCCCATTTTCTCATCTACAAGATATATATATAGCAATATCTACTTTTTAGAGTTGATGAAAAGATTTAAGATAATACACCTAAGCCACAAACACAGTGGCTGGCACATTGTTCTTATTCAGTAAAGAACAGCTGTTTTATTCTTTATTAATGATGGATTTACTCTACAGGTAACCTATAGGGATAAAATGATTCCTGTACACAAACAACATGTCAGGCTAAGCATTTGCTGTCCATTTGTCTTAGACTACTGCATGAGAAATTATCAAATAATTTGGCACACATACTGCCACGGCACCATTGTGTACCCACAGCAGGCATTTTTAATCAATCACAGTGAGCCCGGACAGAACCTTATAATCTTTTTCAAAACAATGTTCCTGGCAGCTACTACTAATCAATTGCTATTGACATGAAAGATGAATCCTATTTGCTGTCTAATAAGCTAAACAGAAAAGTGAGGCAGATAAGAAACAGTATATTTAATAAACTGACCACAAGGATAAGGTTTGTAGGCCAGAAGCAAAGAAAACTGTGTTTCAGGAGCTTGCTCAGAGCATGACTCAGAAAGTAGAATAGCTTGGAACCTAGCACCAGTGGCTCAAGCCTATAAACATAGCTACATGAGAGGCTGAGATCTGAAGATCAAGGTTTGAACCAGCCTAAGGAGTCTATGAGCTTCTTACCTCCAATTAGCTCTCCAAAAAGGTGAGAAGTGGAGCTTTTGCTCAAATGGTAGAGATTTAGTTATGAGAAAAAACTCAGGAACAGTGTTTGAGCCCTGAGTTCAAATCCAAGGACTGTCACACACAAAAAAATGAAAGAAAGAAAAAAGGAAGGAAGGAAGGAAGGAAGGGAGGGAGGGAGGGAGGGAGGGAGGGAAGGAGGAAGGGAGGGAGGCAGGAAGGGAGGAAGGGAGGGAATGAGAGAGAGAAAGAGAGAGAGAAAGAAAGAAAGAAAGAAAGAGAGAAGGAAAGAAAGAAAAAAAGAAAGAATGAATGAATGAAAGAAAGAAAGAAAGAAGGAAGGAAAAAAGGAAAATGGGTGGGCAGAGTTTTTGCATTCTGACCAATATGCAAATGGTTTTCATAATGGATTTTGTACTTTGCCAGACACAGTCAACTCACTTCAAAGTTCAGGTAGATTGCGTACGGCAATCTACCTGTCACTGAATTTCCTCTGTTTGACAACTTATCTCACAGAAAAAAAATAATTAATTTTTCAGAGACTATATTCAGACTGCTCTGACATTGATTTAAAGTATGGGTCGGTACTGATTCATCATCTCTAATTTCCAGACTTCAACATCTAGACCCTGGGCTGTGCCCCTGGCATGGCTCTCTTTTAGAGTTAGACAGACTGAACATGAGATAATTCTCCCATGTGGGTACTGGAAGGATTTATGGCAACTTTTTAGATTTGATGAAGTTATATCCTTTTCTCTAAAGAGAAGTCTTCTTGTCTTAACTATGAACTCACACACAATGAATTATAAATCCAAACATATAACTGTTTAAATGATTCTGCAAGAGATCAAAGAGGCAATGTTTCCCAAAAGAATCAGAAGGTCTTGCTTCTGTGGCAGTCTGAAAGCCTCTCACATACAACCTAACATCTATTTCCTTGTACTTGGTCAGACAGTAAGATCTAAGGCTCATGAGTAAGCCAAGTGGCTATCAAAATAGGATATATGTCATATGTTATATCATTGGTCACATAATATGTCACTGGTTGCTCCAAAGCCTAGTGCTACAGTATTTGGTAGATTGGATTGTGCACTATACATTTAAGTCTTGTGATCAGACCGCTACTAAATCTTATACCACTCTAGATATGTCTGAGGAATCTAGCTTTGGCAACAACACATTTGAGATGAATTGGTCTTATTTTGCCTGTCAGATTTCATGGTTGTTTTTTATGGAATGAATGAGCCTAGTAGGTCAGATTCAGATCTAGGTCATATGACACTATAAAGTAATTAGACAGTCTGACTTAGTGTCGCATTGGGTTGTTGTACATGAGATCACCGGACAAATATTAATGTATCTATACCCATAGATATGTTTGTAGGTGGGATGAGGATGGTAAGTATATAATTATAAGATGATATGCTTTTTCTTATTGCTTCTTGACTTTGTTGATTTTAACTGAAGTTTACTTAGCATGGTAATAAATGACACAAGGATGGTAAGGTTGGTTTTTTTTTAAATGATTTGTCTTGAACATAAACATTATCTGCTTTACAGCTCATCTTACACATAGAAATCTGAGTTCACGTCTAAAAACTAGAAGAGTAAGGATAGATATATGTTCTATAAAAAGTGTGATCAAAATTGCTAAGAATCTTTCTTCTGATAACCACTGTAATGTTTAACAAAGGGAAGAATCAGAAGGATAGAACTTCAAACTTGTTGAAGTCATTGTTATAGTAATATTAGCCTTCCTTTACATAAGTGAATTAGTATTTATGGGTAACAGTTGTTAGAAAATAAACTTTGTCTAGTAGTAAAGATAAAATTATCATAATTATGAGATGATGGCTATCTTACAATGTGATTAAATTGCTTCCAATTGAGGTGATCAGGTAAAGACTTTCTAACCTCCTACCATACATATTCAAAATACCAATATTTCTTAATGATACATATCTTAGAATACATAGATACATTAAAAATTCAATAAGTTTAAGTAAATCTTTGTCCTGTCTTTGACCCAGAAACAACATAATATGGAAGAGACTAAACTTAATACTATGTATAGTAGGCTGGAAATGTGGCTTAGTGATGGAGTGTTTGCCTAGTATGCATGAAGCCCTCAGTACCACATAAATAGAAAAAGCCAGAAATGGTGCTGTGGCTCAACTGGTAGAGTGCTAGCCTTAGGCAAAAGAAACTTAGGGACAGTGCCCAGGCCCTGAGTTCAAGCCCATGACTAGCACTGAAAAACAAAACAAAACAAAAATCTGTGTACATTTGTATGTATAGGGAACTCACTGCTAGTGAACTGATACTACACAATTAAAGTTGGACCAAAGGAGTAAGAATTGGACCAAAGATATAAATGGAAAAGGATAAAGAATGAAGTATGGCAATTCCCTTGGCCAGTTCCCAAAGTTGGTGGCTAGAGATGAAGCATTTCCGCAGTCAGCAGAACCATTACCAGCTGGGACAGAAAAATGATCAGGTGAATGATCCAATGAGGAAAAAAAAATCCTACAGTTTCTTTTTGTTCTAAAATGCTGGGGTATAAGCACATAGAAAGTGACTTTCTAAGAAATAGGCAAAGTGATCATTCAAACTCAGAAAGGGAGATAATTACTAGTGGAGATACAGGTCAAAATAGATAAGAAAATGAATTGAACAGACAGAAGTAGGAGCACACTGAAAGAGAAATGAATAAGAGAGCCAAATCTAATCTGGTCTCAGTGGCAGAAATTGAAATTCGCTCTGAGTAGAGTTAGCCAGTGACATCATTGGAGAAGCAGCGATGCTGGAAGTCAGCTGCAGGTGTTCACTCAGTATGTGAACACCCTAGGCTGCACCCTATTTTGATTCATCAATCCTGAGTCAGGGAACATTAGAATACAATAGGCTGACCTTGTCTCATTTTTTTATTTACTTCAGAATCAGTCATTCACAGATCAGAATCAGGTTCCACTAATAACCCCTCACCCAGCATCTTGGCCCTTCCTTGGGAGTCCCACTGTGATCCCTTTTTCCCTTTAGGCAGTATACTCTCCTGAGTAGCTATTCTTTTTATATATACATATTTTTTTCTTAGGGTAAAGATACTGTACAGAGGGGTTACAGTTACATAAGTATGGTAATGATACATTTTCTATCAAACGTTGTTGCCCCCTCCTTTGTTTTTCCCTTCCTTCCCTATCTCCCCAACTCCTCCCTCCCACTCTTGTTGAAAAGTTGAAAAGTTCATTTTCAACTTAATGCCTTTTACATCTCCTTGTTAAAGTGTATTAACCTGTTTCAGCATTTTGTTATTTCCCTTCCCCTCCACAAATTAAAAGAATGTATATAAAAGATGCAGGGCACTGGCTATTTTTGCCCTGTGCTCTACAAGTGAATATGAGCAGATAACTATGTGACAATGGGTCTATACAGAGATAAATCTTGACCTGACTATAGCCATCTTTTTTTTTTTTTAATTTTTTTTTTGGGTCCAGTCATCAGGCCTGAACTCTGGGCCTGGGCGCTGTCCCTCAGCTCTTCAGCTCAAGGCTAGCACTCTACCACTTGAGCCACAGCGCCACTTCCAGCTTTTTTCTTTTTGCTTATGTGGTGCTGAGGAATCGAACCCAGGGCCTCATGCATGCAAGGCAAGCACTCTACCACTGAGCTACCTTCCCAGCCCACTATAGCCATCTTGAGATGTAATCACCATGATTGCTGCTGATTGCTGCTGAAAAACCCTGACTTGTTTTCCGTGCATAGATTCCCAGCATATTATTGATAAACAAAGACTCTTAGACTAGCATAGGAACTGGATCTTTCGACTGGACCTATGGCTATTTGTGCCAGGAATCTACCTAGTATTATTTATATGAGATTGGTATAAAGCTAATGCATTATTATTTGGATGAAAGCCACCATTGTCCTGATGACTACATGAGTTCCCTCCCTCTGACCCAGGTCTCAGGAATCCACTTGCCTTGCTGCCACCTTGACCATGTATCTGTCTGTAAGTCTCCAATAAAGATTACATTCTCTGTATTCTCCACTCTGCCCATCTCTTTCTTTAGTCTTCCAGATCTTCTTTCTATGACAATCAATTCTTTTATATCAAAATTTCCCTAAATTAGACCAGGTCCTTCTCTTCTTTTTTCTCAGTCAAGTGATGTGCAATAAGAAAGAGATTTTTCTATTACAGTGCATCCCTTCTTTTGTTCTCCAAGGCAGACAACTGAATCTAGTCAACGTGAAGATTGGCCTAGGAAACAGAAGTATGAGTTTTTGTCATACTAGGAGCTAATAAATTGTCAGTACTCTTTCTAAATCTATTTCATCTGCTTTACATAATGTAACTGACCTAAACACTGTTTGATGTGTCTGGTTTTTTTTTTTTGCAACAGTAGAAAATTATTTAAAATGCCATTAAAAGTCTAATGGTTGGGTTTTCAGTGCTTCTCTGTGTCAGATATATCCTCAAGCATGACTTAATTTTAAAATGAGGGAAAAAGAAAAATTATTGCTGGCATTATCATATTTAATAAGGTTTATAATCACAATAATCCCCCATGAAAACAGTTGTTATCATAGTTAATGCCCGTTTTGTCAGTGTGTTAACCTTCTCTGGCTTTGCCTCAGGGCATTAAATGGCCAACCATTTGTTAAGCACCCCAGAGCAAACAATTTCAGTGGGAATATTGCTAAGCCCATTTGCTAAGTACAGCCCCGGGAATGACCATGATAAATCGTATACAGGTTCAGGTACATGCATGTTTCCTATATATGTTTTCCAAAGTCTTCCCCTTAGAAAGGCCTATTCTAGAATGAATTCTGTGACATTTAGAACAGCTTTATAGTCTCCAAGATTGCTTCTTACTTAGCAAGGCCATCTAAAACTTGAGTTCTCACCTTGCTAACACTGTCCTAGGAGCCATCTGACATTGTTTTCATGTTGAAACTGACACCAGTGAATTTGCTTATGTGTTCATTTCTGCTCTTATCTTCAAGGTTCAATCCTATACTTGAGAATTTAAAAACAAATAACTAAATAACAGATTGAGCCTTAATGTCATTTCTGCAAGACCAGTATGATTAGTAGTATGCATTGATGGATGTAGAACTCAGGCTTTTTGATTCCAGCTATAACTTTGCTATCAGGATACAATATTTTTATCTTCATTTCATGACCAAATTGTCAAGGTATTTTGTTGTTGTTGTTTCTAATATGACCAATTGTTATCTCACTCACATTACTCGTCAATTCTGGACTAGACCAGACAATGGTTATTGCTATTAAAATGGTTACTGGTAATTATAAAAACCTATCTACTTGTTTTTGTCCATGGAGTATAAGTCTTAATCTATGTATGATCTGATTTTCAATGTCATGACAATGAAGTGTTCCATGACAAAAATACTGATCTAGAACATAGGATGATTTTTTTTAAGAAACCATGCTTATTCCATTCCATTTGAGACGATGTTATCTCCGACTGCTTCCTTTCATAGGAAAGGTTCATCATTGCAACCTCATCTCAGTGAGAAAGAATGTAAGGTTACTATATCGGTTGTGACATAATTTGCCATTTCATTAATGAAATAATTGGGTCTCCTTAATCAAAGGTGGAACTCCTTCCTCAAAGCTCAGTTTGAAGAATCAAATGGGCATAATGGTAGGAGGTACAAAAATTGGTTCAGAAGAGAAAGGAAACCTTTTAATGAGGGAGAGATCTTTTCTCATTAAGCTTTTAATTTGATATAGCTATATTCTATTTTTAATTTTTACTTCCTATCATCATTTTCACTGTAGTTGAAATTGTCAACTGATACTACTCAATGAATACTACATATAATACATGCATAAAAATGCCATACGGTAAAAAGAAGAGCCTTAGGAACATATTCTATAAATTTAGAGTCTATCCTCAGCTCTCCCTTAGCTATTTCCTTCAACTGTCTGAGCAACTCAGTATTTTCTGACTAACACAGACCAATTAGAATTTTTAAACCATGAAAGTACTATGCTTATTTTCCCCAAACATTTCAAATTTATACATGAAATAGTTTAATGTTATGAACAAATCTCTAACTAGGTTATTTGACAAGATCCTGAAATCTAACAATATTCTCGTGGGTTAAGTGGAAAGATGGTTCCTTAGTGTATCTGATCAATTTATGCTCTTTTAATTTTAATTTTTAATGTAAAAGTGATATATAGAGGGGTTACAGTTACATAAGTCAGGTATTGAGTACATTTCTTTTTGAACAATGTCACCATTCCCTCATTTTCTCCCAGATTTTTCCCTTCAGACCCCTCTCCCCTGCCAAGTTATATGCTTATTTTCCAACATAGTAACATGCTTTTATCAAGGGCTCTTCTATCCATTCTATTGCTGTCCTAGGTTCTTCACAATGAAGGAGGCTTCCTCCTTCTCAACAGTAATTGGAATTAATATAGTAAAAATGTACAACATTATAAACAATCACCCAATGGGAGAATGAATAAAACTAGGCTAGGTTATGCGCCTTCTGAAATTTTACAGGAGATCCTTCTTAATAAACATAATGCTATATGAAAGTGGAGCTGTGGCTCAAAGTGGTAAAGCACTAGCCTTGCATGAAATTGCTTAGGAATAGTGCCCAGACCCTGAATTCAAGCCTCAGGAAGGACAGAATTTTTTGTAAAAAATAAACATAATTCTGTAAATAATTTACTCATATTAAACTCTAGTAAAGGCAAAAGTTGTGAAGTACCAAGAGATAACATGGTCTATTTAGAAGCTTGTAAAACACTTTATTAATTAGACCCGTAAACAGGTTCAAAGTAATGTCCATAATCAAGCAATTTTCACTCCTTGATATTAGAAACTATTTTCCTAAATTTTCATCAATGGAAAGTTAACCCATCATTTTTACTAGTGCCCCAAACAAGAAGGAAGAAAATAGAATTTGAATACATGTTCCATTGCTTTTGTCAGCATAGCAGCTTCTCAGAAAATGAAAGGAGAAGACCAACCTCAAGGGTCCCAGCTGGGAAAGTAATAGTGCCCTGGACAAAACAAAGCAAGAAATACGAGAAGCCCCCTGTGCATGAAAAGAGTAAGAGTCTGGTTTGGGGTCAAATATTCTTGGAGTTTTGTCTGCTCTGGACTGATTGTCCAGGGTCAAGTACATGCAGAGAAAAGTAAGATTGGTCTGTCCATATAATACATTTATTGTTTAGTCAATAAAACAACATTCATAACCTTCTTAAAAACATAATTGTCCTTTCTCATTATGTATCTGAAATTTCCAGATCATAGATTTGGATGTAGATATATATTCCCTATGCAAAAAAAAGTCATTGGAGCCATGGATAAATATATTAGAAATTAATTAGGCAACTTAGCTGTGATTAGTGTTGTACATGGGTATAAAGGGTTTGTCAGATCAAAACTTCCTATTCAAAAGGAAATCTACTAAAAAATCACAGTGACTGATAGAATCTTACAGGTAAAAAGAAACAAAATCATATCTATGTATTTTGGTTTTAAAGCCAAAAACACCATGAAGTTTCACAGTCAAGGCTGCTTCCATTTTTTAAAGAGCTTTTGCAAAAGAGGTCTTTAAGAAGGTACATTAACATGTGCAATTAAGATTCTTCATATACTGTGTAACAGTTAAGGGGGAAAGTAAAAATAAAGCTGAACATTAAGAGACAGCCTCAAGCTAGTTAATTACATATCTCTATCTGGACTCCAGTAGATAGCAATGCATTTATCAAGGCTCCCTTACTTACTGTTCTTTCTGAGAAGGGTTTTTGCCTTTTATTCTAATGCTACCAAGTCTTAGATAAGATAACTATCAATTGAAACTGTTCATTAACATAATTATCCACTACCTATAGCAGCCAGTAGAATCCTAATTAATGTATTAAGAAGGTGTTTTCCTCATCATTATTCTTTAACATCATCTTGAATGACTCAACACCTCAAACAGAATACATGTAGAGAAAGCCAAGCTTTAAAGCATCTAAGATCATCATGCTTTACAAATGGGAAAATTAAGATGTTTGGGAGAATTTGAGAAGAATAGTCTTTTACCAAAAATTATAGATAGAATTGATGCATGAGCTCCTGGCTCTAGACACCTTATCTATATCACTTTCTTCTCTACAATAGTGATGATGATTTCTATGACAGAATAAAAGCCTTTTTAATAAAAAAAACCTTTGAGCTTACATGAATCTGTCATCAATACACATCCCCACCCCAGATAAAAGAAGCCAAATATAAATTCATTCAATAATGCCTCATTCTTTACTAATATGCTAATTACAGGAAATGCATTTGGGAATGAAGATTGATACACAGACACTTCTCAGAAGGCAGAATTTGATGCATTGCAATTGTTCAGTCTTTGGCTTTCCAGGAGGCCAGCCCTCTTCATTTGCAATCCTGGATTAATAGAGATATGGGGAAAATTGCTTTTTCTTCCATACTGGTTTAGATTTACTCCAAAGGACTTATATTAGCAGCATTAAGAACCATTTCTTTTCTTCAGATAAAATATAAACATATTGATAATAATTCTAATACAACTGCAAGGTGTAGGGCCCTGCATTGAGTACTTAAGAATTGGTACACATTAAAACACTGGAGTTACTAAGAGTTATGAAAACATTATCTTTGTTATTTTTTATTTACTTTTTGGGTCCGATCGTGGGGCCTGAACTCTGGGCCTGGGCACTGTCCCTCAGCTCTTCAGCTCAAGGCTAGCGCTCTACCACTTGAGCCACAGCACCACTTCTGGCTTTTTTTTTTTTGCTTATGTGGTGCTGAGGAATTGAACCCAGGGCCTCATGCATGCAAGGCAAGTGCTCTACCACTGAGCCGCCTTCCCAGCCCCTATCTTTGTTATTTTTTATTTACTTTTTGGGTCCGATCGTGGGGCCTGAACTCTGGGCCTGGGCACTGTCCCTCAGCTCTTCGCTCAAGGCTAGCGCTCTACCACTTGAGCCACAGCACCACTTCTGGCTTTTTTCTTTTTGCTTATGTGGTGCTGAGGAATTGAACCCAGGGCCTCATGCATGCAAGGCAAGTGCTCTACCACTGAGCCGCCTTCCCAGCCCCTATCTTTGTTATTTTTTAAAAAATTTCAACCATATTTGGCAAGAAATAGCATATTATCAGGGCTGGTTAAATATCTAGAGAAGGATCTATATGCTGTTATGGGTTTCTACAAATAGCCCTGAAAATAATTAAAGATTTCTGATTTGTCTCTTACCTGGCCAGTCCCTGGCCTCATACTTCTGATTAAGGAAAACATTTTTCCACTAAGAGCACAAGATTCCTTTGCTGAAAGTGTAGTAGGAAGACCCCTACTCAGGCAGGCAAGCCTACCTAGTCGTCTGGAGTGACAGAGCCCACCGCAACAATGTTGTTAATAAAGAAGCAACTTTATTGAGAAGGTTCCTACACTGACCGGCCAGGGCCGCAGCACAGGCTCGGGAGCTGATACTGCGACCCCGAGCGGCCCACATGCTTAGGTTTTTAAAGGCAAAAATCACACGGTGAAGCCTGGTCACGTAGGTGACCAATGAGATTGTCACACACCCAAAAGATTGCACAGTCATACCAGACCACACGCAGGTGGCCAGTGAGGTTACACTTTGTCTCATAATGTCTGTTTAAACCAGCCTATCATTTTGGGTTTAAATGACTCACAAATTCAAAGGAAAGCGGGTTTAAGGTAAACATACACAAAGGAGTTTAGTGGAGTTTAACATATACATGTGAAAAGGTGGAGTTTATAGTAAACTCAGGATGTCACCATCAGGCCAGCTACCTGTTTCGTTGGTCAGTGCTTAACAGAACAATGAAGGTGGGTCAAGTCTTTAAGGAGAGGGGGGATCTAGAGACATTCTTTTCATTCCAAGAACTGGGCTGGTTGGAGCCAAGGTTTTTGTTTTTTCTATAATCCCTAAAACAAAAACAAAACCTGTAAGGAAGCAGTCCCAGCTCCAGTCTCCTCTCAGGGCCTAGGTCAAAAGTTCTTCACACCCTCAAACCAGTGCTAGATGTATGTGGTTGGAACATTCTGATACCTCAGCAGCACCAATGTTCATGACATGATGAACTTTTTCAGAAAGTACAGCTCAAATCAGTTATCTTTTTTCCATTTAATTATATTGTCAAATAGAGGGGTTACAGTTACATAGGTAAGGTAGTGAGTACATTTCTGATCGAACTTGTTATCCCTTCCCTCATTTTTCTCCCACTTTCTCTCCCTCCTAAATCCCCTCCCCCAATCAAGTTGTACAGTTCATTTCCAACATACTATCTCTTGAGTATCGCTGATGCATTGGGCTGGTGGCTTAGTTGTAGAGTACTTTCCTAATATGCATGAAGCCCTGGTTCAGTTCCTCAGTACCACATAAACAGAAAAAGCCAGAAGTGGTGCTATGGCTCAAGAGATAGTCTTGAGCAAGAGAAGCTCAGAGGCAGTGCTAAGGCCCCAAGTTCAAGCCCCAAATAGGTAATAATAATAATAATAATATAATGTCAGTTATCTTTTAATATTTATGTTAAAGAAGAATATATATTTTTACACTGGTCCATAGCAAGAAGCATCATAAGTCACCTTCTATCGAAAGCAAAATTATCTGAGAATGTTAAAATGAATATAGCTTTATTTTTTAATCCTTTTTTAAAACATTTTGTCAACAAATATATTTATCGTCTTACCTAGGTAACTGTAACCCCCCAATACATCACATTTTCAATTAAAAATACAATTTAAAGAATGCAGAAAAATCATTTTGTCAGATATTTTAATGGTAACTAATATTCAAGTTAAATTTCTTTAATTTGTATCTATTTTCTTTTCTTATTGATATCAATTAGTTGAATAAAGGGAGTTTATTTGAACAACTCTATGTATATATTGTTTCTACATCATAATCACCAACCTACCCTTGTTTCTCCTTCTTCTTCCCCCTTTCCAAACCAGGTTCACCAGTTCATCAATGGTAGAACATAACTTTAAAAATAAAACAAAAACATAATAGTGGAACAGAGACAAACACATGCTCCGTTAAGAGAGAATGTGAACAGCTTCAGAAAAAGGGTTATGATTTGTGTCACTTCCATATTTTCTTGCATAAGATTTGTTTTGAGATGAGTACTTGATCATTAATTAAATGTCAGTCTTGTTTCTAAAGACAGAAAGCAATTGTGTGAGGATTTATTGTTCTTGGTTCCTATTTACTTAATTTGTCTTAATTTCTAGAATTTCTGTTTGGACACCTGTTTGATCATGGTCCCTTGTGTTCTCAGTGGCCTAACTCTTGCTTAGCACACACTTCCTGTGGAATCACACAGCCTCTTAAAGTGGCAGCCCCAGAGTTTGAGAAGAAGCAGAAAGAAAGATTGGATTTACCAGATAGCTTTGAAAACTTTTCTCTTTCTACTGGTAGTTCTCTGCTAAGGTCCTTTTTAGACCTCTTCACTTAGGTATTTTAGAAATAAGAGGATCTACAGGAAATATCAGACCAGGAATTGGAACTCAGGATTTTTGTTTTCTTTAGCTTTAGGATCACAAATTAGTAAGAGATCTTGACTATTCTGCTCTGAAATGATATATGAAATGTCCTTACTTGTGAATAAGTAATAAAGCTAGAGCCATGAGGGAGTTAGGGCACTCTGGCATCCCAGTGTGACTATGTAAGTTGAGAACCTTGATGAGCAGAGAATTTCATTTGACTTTCAGCAATGCAAACACAAAAGCCTGTTTTATAAGATCAGATACTCTATATGTAACTTGGAAATCATTCATGGCTTTATAAACATATCACAGACCCTAAGACAAAATAACTAAGCAATAGCTGTGATGACACCTTTGGTTTGGGTTTATTTTTTATTGTGAAAATACTGTACAGAGGGGTTACAATTACATGGGCAAGATAATGAGTACATTTCTTATCAAGCATTGTAGCCTCCTCCTTTGTTTCCCCTTCCCATCCCATCCTCCACCCAACCCTCCTACCCCCCCCCAACCAAAGTTGTAAAGTTTGTTTTCGACATAACGACTTGGATGTCTCATTGTTGCAATGGGTCCACCTGTATCCCTATGTAAATGATTTGTTTTTTCCCTTCCCCTCCACAAATTATAACAACATCAAATACAGTGAAAGCAGGGGTTATACCGTGGGGGAGGGACATACAAAGCAACAAAGAAATATTCTTGTAAATGTGTTAGAAACAATTGCATGAAAGAAAAAAAAAACATTTGAATACATATCTTAGAGTTCATTTCCCTAATATCAATTTAACTGACCTCTTCTGCTTGACTCAGACATATACTAGTTATTGCAAATAAGGGAAACCATGGGACCTATGTTTCTTTGGGCCTGGCTTACTTCACTTAATATAATTTTTTCCAAGTCTTTCCATTTCCTAACAAATGGGGCAATGTCATTCTTTCTGATGGAGGCATAGAATTCCATTGTGTATATATACCACATTTTCTTGATCCATTCATCTACTGAGGGGCATCTGGGTTGATTCCATATCTTAGCTATGGTAAATAAGGCTGCAATAAATATAGTCATGCTGGTACCTTTAGTATGGTCTTGTTTGTGATCATTTGGGTAAATGCCCCAAAGTGGGATTGCTGGGTCATTGGGGAGCTCTATGTGGAGTCTTTTGAGGAATCTCCATACTGCTTTCCAAAGTGGTTGAACAAGTTTACCCTCCCACCAACAATGCAGCAAGGTTCCCTTCTGTCCACATCCCCTCCAGCATCTGTTGTTATTAGATTTCTTGATTATAGCCATTCTAACTGGGGTGAGGTGGTATCTCAATGTTGTTTTGATTTGCATTTCTTTTATGGCTAGGGAGGTTGAGCATTTCTTCATGTGTCTATTGGCCTTCCTTCTTTCCTCTTCAGAGAAGTTTCTCTTTAAGTCTTTAGCCCACTTATTTATTGGGCAGTTGTTTCTTTGAAGATGTGTTGTTAGGGGATTTAATTTTTTGAGTTCCAGGTATATTTTAGATATGAAACCCTTGTCTGTTGTATGGCTAGTGAAGATCTTCTCCCAATCTGTGGGCTTTCTATTGATCTTGCTAGCTATGTCCTTTGCCATGCAGAAGCTCTGCAATTTCATGCAATCCCATTTGTCCAATCTTTCTTTGATTTGTTGTGTTTCTGGGTCTCTATTAAGAAAATGGTTTGGGTTTTTTGTTTGTTTGTTTGTTTGAGGAAGGATTATGTTTTGTTAGGTATCAAAAGAAACGTGTTTACCTGTTTTTTAACCCTATAATTACAAGGAAAAATTAATCCTTTCACATAGTGACTTCACAAATTGCTTGATGGAATACACCCATTAATAGCTTCAGGTACTAAACATTAGCTTAATTGACATTTAAATAGAATCTTTATGAAAATCAAATATTTTTGTATTGAAAAAAAACTGTGGCCTGAGAAATTACAGGCTGCTGAGAGAAACTCTGAGATTTGGAAAGGTACAGTTTCTCAATTCATTTATCAATTTAAAAACAAAACCATAGCAACAACAACAACAACAAAAAAAAAACACATGCTTGGTCAACCATTAAAATCCTATCTTCTCTTTGACTCTGGAATGCTGATGATTCTGCTATGACTTTACTAAAAGAAAAGTAAACAAATGAAGCAGTGAAAATAATCAGGGTGCAATAATTTGTAAAGGATTTGTTGATCTGACTCAAACTCACACATCATTTCAAGAAAGAAATAGAGCATTTGCACCTTCATACATGACCTCCAGCTTATTTCTGCACTTGGCTACAGGTCTTAGTTTCAATCTAGTGTAAATCACTGCGTGATAGAAATATTTTCATTCTCTTCTTCATCTATTCACACCTGATTGTGATATATTTTCCAGTCGCTCTTCCATTCATCTTCACCCCAGCAGGGTGTCCATACAATACTGGTACTACTAAGTTTGTTCTACTTAGCCAACGCATCAGGACAAAACTTGCCAAGCTCATGACAGCTTGTAGACAAGGAGGGATTAAAGATGAAAGAAGAGACATTTCTGGCAGCCCTTACTAGAGTCCTCCCAATGCAATCCAGTCCCTGAAGAGATAAAGCAAACAAGACCATTTTGGAATGAAGCCCAAAATATCTGAAGCAAAGTCCCCTCCCAGTGTCTCACCCTACTCCCCACCCTGTTCCTTTCTTCAAAAGCTCATTCTTTCCTGGCTTGTTCAACATTCTCTGAAGGTTTTCATTTTTCCAAGACCAACTCTGTTCTTCCCAGATCCTTCTTCCTTCTCAAGTTCCAGATAACTTGCTTCTTCTCTGCACACTCTCCCACTTTTTTGTGTGGTGGGGGGTGGGGATAGTTCCCTTGCTACAGTTAAATCAGAGCCTGCTGGCAAAGGAACTTTGTAGCTATGGGTTACCTGCTCTGAAAGTACAGTTGAAAGGTCTTTATTTTCTCAAATTAACCAGCCTTTCTTTTGTTCTTCCATACCTCTGATCCATCTGCTTTTGGCATGAAGTGAATCCTTGTAACAAACTTGTTGATCTAGGTTTTGTTTTGTTTTGTTTTTGGATATCATCTTCTTTGAGATGGGCCGTAAGGTTTTGGACATTTAGTGCTTAGTAGCGTTTACTCTATGCCCAAGAGCTATGACTCAAATTGCATTGGGCATCCTGGGTATGGTTATTAAATGGGGATCATACAGTTTTATGGTTTTACGTCTTTTTATCATGCCAAGCCAAGGGTTTTAAAGGACCAAGGATTTCTGCCAGTCTGTTAGAATGGCTGGAGCCAGGTCAAGCTTTCTTTTTCTCGGTAACTTTGGCATAGAAAACGTTGGAATGGTTGAAATGCTTTAAGCAGGACAGGTGGGTTGGGTCAGATAAAATAGAAAGCACTACATACCACAAAATTCCAATTGCCAAATGTTCAATTTTTTTGGTGGGTAGTGAGTCTGGGATTTTTATGATCTAATTACTCCTTCTACCCAATATTTTATTCACCATGCCTGCCTTTGCTGGCTCTTACTAGAAGTATGCTGTGTCAAATGGGCATTTCTGGGCCAGTTTAGTTTTTCCTCAAATATAAAAAGATCCCTTGAGCCCAGTATAGGGTGTTTATTCTCACAATCAGGTTAAAAAGGTAGGCAAAAAAGCAAAGACTGATGAACTAATTCCACTTATAGGACAGAAAAAAATGTACCTTGAAGAGTTATATTCCGGACCTCATTTCATTACTACCTCCTGCCAATTGCATGGTGGGAGAAAAGATGATGTTTCATAGAATTTTATAGATTTCTGAGTCTTAAGGCACCTCAGAAATCATCTAACACAATTCCCTTAGTTTATAAACGAGGAAACAGATGTTAGGAAAAGTTAAATATCACGCCCAGGAGAAGAGGTACTCACTATAATATCCAAAGCTGTCTAATCTTAGCTTTCAAAAATAAAGGCAGCTATCTACACAAAATTAGAAAATCAAAGAGCATGAAGGATCCCCTAAAATGACAAATTTTCCCTTTCTATGGTCACTGTCACCAGTGGAAGTTGCTGGTAACATATTTTATCTCTATACTTAAGAATGTACATAAAACAGCATAGATAGTGAGAATCTATAGAGAGGTAGATAATTATTTAGATTGGAAGATGAATAATAGATAAAAATTTTAACAAGACTTTGACCCATGTATATTTTTAATTCAATAATACAGCATAGAGGTTTTCAAAATTATTATTTACCTCATTTAAAAAAATAGTGGAATAGCTTGAACTCCAGGGATTTATAATAATTTAGTTATTCAATTTAAGTTATCCCTAAATTTTGTCCAGGTTTTGCTGTTGCAGGCTAGCATAACTGTGCTTGTGTGTGTTTATCTGTTCACACACACATATGCACACACTGATTTTTGTAAGAATAATTGTTATACTGGATTTGTTGGGTTCTAAAAGCTTTGAGCACCCAAAACATAATAAATATTTTGTGACATGGTATTTGCATATCTAAAAAGGAAAAGAGTTTGAGTGAAACAATTTACATAGCTTTCAGTCACTTCTTGAAGGACTGAAGAGGTGTTGAAGACTGAGTAGCAGGGAGAATTCCTATTAGAGCAGACTTCTCAGGAGTGAAAGGTTATAAGCTCAGTCTGAGGAAACCTTATTGTGATGGATAACCAATATGTTAACTTGGTTCATTTCAACAAGGAAGATGGAGAAATTCCTTTGTGTCTGACACATGAGTTTTCTCAACCTGAATATCCTCATTAAAAATGTATAAATAAAGCCGGGTGCTGGTGGCTCACGCCTGTAATCCTAGCTACTCAGGGGGCTGAGGTCTGAGGATCATGGTTCAAAGCCAGCCCTGGCAGGAAAGTTCCTGAGACTCTTATCTCCAATAAACCACTAGAAAACCGGAAGTGGTACTATGGCTCAAGCGGTGGAGTACTCACCTTGAGCTGAAGAGCACAGGGACAGCGCCCAAACCCAGAGTTCAAGCCCCACGACCGACAAAAAAAAAAAAAAAGTATAGATAACATAATGTTATAGGTTGGTGACAAATATTAAATAAGCACAAAAATAATTTGATTGAACATTATAATTAGGCAAAAGAAATATCTTTGATGTTCTGTTTTACAATAAAATGACTATAGTTAATGCTTATATAGTGGACATCTCAAAATAGCCAGAGATTTTTTTTAATTACCATAGACATTATCAAGGTTTAAGGTGATGGGTAGGCTAATTACCCTGATATGAGTATTATACAATGTATCCATTTACCAAAGCATTATGGTGTGCCCCATAGCATTCATATTTGTTATGTATCAAGCACAACTAAGATAATGTTTTAGAAAATAATGCAGCTTAAAGTGGGTATTTGGGTTTTGATACAGACCGTTTGCAAAGAAGTCTATGCACTCCTGAACCAACCATGGAGGACCTGTCTGCCCTCTCCACAGGAGAGCCTCATTCTCTTCATCAAAGCAGGCCTGCAGTGTGGACCACCCAGCCTCCACACAGTGATCCAGCCCACAGGGGAAGGGCTCCTAGCAGGAGAGCAAGGAATAGTTCTTAAAGGCTCCAAAATGGAGCTTTCCATTCACTTGCTGTTTAAAAGGAGGCAGTCTCTTCACTCTCCTCTTACTAGCTTCTTAGTTAGTAGTGCAGAACCAGCGATCTGAGAGCTGCAGCCCAAATATGATCAATAATGCATCCCTCTGTATCTGCATCAAAGGCTCCTTGGCAAGAAAAGGAAAGCAAGGAGTACCTTAAATCACAATGCCCAGCAGCAGGAGCCAGACAGCTGAGAGGGACATGAGATAGAACTCTGAGAAGAGAGCATCTAGGCAGGGGGCAGGAAGCTGAAGAGAGAGACTCAATTGTTAAAAACAATACAGTTCTTATTTTGAAAAGGTGAGTCTTCAAAAGGTAAGGGAGGCTCAAAGCACTGGGGTTGGGGTCAGCATCACAAATATATTACACATATTTCTGCTTTAGAAGTGTACTTGAAGCAAAAGTCTTGTACAGGTTTTTGTTGTTGCTTTGTTCTGTTTTTGTTTTAATTTCAAACGGAATCACCGTAATGCAAGGAATTTTCCAACACCACTTTCAGGTCCTATTTCTAGATAATGTTGTGTTAGACTTCTATGTGAGAATTGGGATTCAAAGGTCATATGCTGAGACTCATCACTTGAACCCATATACTCCGAAGATTGTCTCCCAACCAACAGTACGTTTGAGTAACATTTCTACCGTTTTCTTCAACCCTCATGGCTCTCTCTCTAAAAAGGATTGGGTTCAAAAGCTTAAAATGCTAGGTGGAGCTTTACAGATCAACTAGTCCACACTTCTAATTGTGCAGATGAGCATTCTAAGGCCCTAGAAATATAGAAAAAGCTTACCTTTGTACACTTCTACATTAGGCTATTTGTGTGTGTGTGTGTGTGTGTGTGTGTGAGTGAGCGTATGAGTACTAGGCCTTTAACTCAGGGACTTCAGAATTTTAACTCTTCCACTCCAGGCTGTTGCTTTACCACTTGAGCCTGCCTCTACTTCAGGCATTTTGCTGATTTGTTGCAGAAAAGAGTCTCTTAAATTTTTCTCAGGGGTCTGGCTTTAAGCTTCAGATCTTAGCTATGATTGCAGGCATGAGACACTGGTACCTAGGCCCAGTAGGGTATATAATCACCATTCCTATTTTCACTTGTGGAGAAAATTTAAAGGCAGCCATGGATATAAAACACAGTTTTTGTTTCAAAGGTTTTAAGACACTTTATTCTGAACCAGGTAAGAGTGGTTATGGCTTAAGAATGCTTATTCAAGTTACCCAGAAAGATGTGTTCTATTTTAAAAGAGACGGTCATTGAGCAAATTAAAGTCCTAAGTTTACCAAATACATTGGCAGCAATATCAGGTAGGTGGGCTCTAGCAGAGAAGGACACTTTTATAGGATTCAAAAGTTATACTGTAACATTGTTAGGCTTTATGGTTGGTGGAAGCTCATGATCTGCTATGCTTAAAAATATATACCAAGATTTTACCTAGCAGTCACAAGATGTTTGATAGATACAGAGATTGCTAGTAAATGCCTGTTAAGAGGACTAAAGATAGCTCAAGATAATTTTGGCTTTTGATCCTCAACATTCCATCTCTCTGCAGTCACAAAGCTCTATTCAGTCAGGCTGCAGAACCTTCAACACAGATGGGCTCCTTCCAGTCCATTGTTGTTCAGAAAACGATACACACACACAGACATACACAGACATGCACACACACACACACACACACACACACACACACACACACACACACACACACACATTTTAACAAGTGGTTACAATAAAGAGAATTTCAGACTCAAAAATTTTTACAATGATAGGATTTCTCTCATTTCACCTTCTGTGGAGTCTACCACAGTTTCAAGGAATAGATTTTACTTGACAAAAGAGGTATGTGTATTTGCTGTCAAGTAGGAGGAAAGGTAGGAAGAAAAGTATAAGTGATACTATATTCTAGTATCTAGATAACAATATTGCTACTTTATATCTTTGCCAGTGTTAATCTTTTAACATCAAGGTGGGAATCTACTTGGGGATTCACATTTTCATAATACTGCACAATTGATGTTATTGGCTTATTTATTGTCTGTCTCCCACGAGCATGCAAGACCACAGACCTATCCTCCTTATGTTAAGATAGCATTTGATCCTGTAATATTGTTTACTTTCTACTTCATTTTCAACTCTCAACTCTATGTCTAAAATCAATGTTTGTATCATTGTCTCCTAAAGAGAATCATGCCTCTTCCTACCTTGTGTTTCTATCGTCTTCAATGCAGCTTCTAAGGAAGTTCACATTATGAAGACTCATAATTGTCAAGTGACAGTAACAATTTCTTCCACAATTCATTGGCTAGTACTCAATCATGTATCTACTTCTAACCACCAATAAGGTTATGGAACATAGCCTTGTTGTGTTCCAAAGAAGACATCAGTTCAGAGGTCACCTAATCATGTCTTTATACTGATGGGTTTTGGAACACTAATCCCCAAATGGCACTTAGACTCCTAAATACTTTAAGATGAAGGAATTAGAGAAACAGTCCTTCCCCTGACCTTCTCCCTCAACAACAATAATGTATTACTTAAAACTAGGAAAGTTTTATTGCTGTTGTTGTTACTTTTCCCAGATGCAGATAATAAAAACCTCATGTGAAAGATCCCCTCTTCTTACCCAGAGGAAGGGAACAACCTTCTCCCTAAAACTTCAGGAACACAGGGAAGGATCAGGCTTTACTGTATTTTTTTCAGTCTGTACTACTATTCCATCACACATTTTTGTCCTATCACATTTTTATCATTGAAATTAGCATAAAAATAGAGCTGTACCAATTTCTTTGGATCTTCATTTCCACATGTAAGCTCCTATGTGATAGTACACAACTTACAATTTTTTCTAGTAAAAAAGTATATTTTTCTTATGCCTTATGTTATAGACATTATAGCTATGAACTCAGAATGGATATAAAGAAACAATTTTCTTTATTCTACTCTATAACTAGGGCCTAAAATAGAGTTATGCCAATCATATATATATATATATATATATTTTTTTTTTTTTGCCAATCCTGAGGCCTGAACTCTAGGCCTGGGCGCTGACCCTCAGCTCTTCAGCTGAAGTTTAGCACTCTACCACTTGAGCCACACCACCACTTCCAGCTTTTTCTGCTTATGTGGTGCTAAGGAATGGAACCCAGGGCCTCATGCATGCAAGGCAAGTGCTCTACCACTGAGCTACCTTCCCAGTCCCCCCATCACAGATCTTGAAAGGAACATAGATAAATTTGAAAGAATTTTTGAGTAAATGATCAAAGTCTACTATTTAATTCGCTCACAAGGCTATAAGTTAAGTAATTAGAGTAAAATACTTAGCCAAATAGAAATGGGAATTCATTATGATTCCATTTTTAAAGAGGGTCTTATTATTCTTCAGCTCATTTGGTTTTTCTTTCCCCTCAGCAATGATCTTTAAATGAAAATAACTTGATTTTCTTCATTAGCTACTTTTTATGAAAGTCAGTTCAGTGGGGCTGCCGGATTCCTCCTTTCCTGTTCATACAAGTTGTCAGTAAGAGTTGACTCTATAGCAGCAATGTGATGAAAACTCTTCTCACTACCATGAAATAAACTCAGGATTCGCTGGAACACAGAATAACGATTATCTATTCCTATTGGAATAGGTTCTTTATTTTGTATTTACAAACAAAAGGCAGGTGACATCCTGAAAATGGACAATTCAGATAAGAATTTATCCTGGTATCTGAATTTCTAGAGCAGGCTATGGGACAACCTCCTTCTACCTTCCAACCAACCTCCTTTTCAAGAATTTCTTTTGCTTTTTTTCACCCATGCTCTCTGACTCTATGTCAAAGCCAATTCTTCACTTTTTATCTTCAACAACACCAAGAGAACAGCAGGTAAATGTCCTCAGAATAACAACTGTGTGGTAAAACAGCTGTGCAGGGCCTGGCTTCCTGCCTTCATTAACACCTTAAAGGCTTGGGGGTGGTAGCTAGGGCTTTGAAACACAGACACTTTCAAGCTTTCAACCCTCCTCCCACCTTGCCCTTAGCAAGTCCCCTCTGTGTCTACCTCCAGTCAGCAACACAGGCACAAGGCAGCTGGCAGATTATATATTTTTTTTTCTTTTTCCCTTTCTTTTTTTTTTTTTCCTACAGGCAATGTGAATGAGAAAATACAGAGTATTGATTTAGACTCATGGCCAATTCATAGACTAGTAGACAATAAAAATAGGTTCTTCTGTCTTCAGATTTTCTTTCTCTGTAATAGGAAGGAAGAATTTCAGCTTTCTGTTCAGTTAGTGTTGGACAATAGATGTTAAGTAAATGTCTGCTCTACAAGTGTGGTTCTATTTTTACACCTTTTATTTCCATTTATTCTTTCTCTCTTCTTCTATAGCCTTTCTCCTAGTCAATGAGGTTATTTTATCATACTTCAATTTTCATTATGTTGATTTTTATACTTCAATTATTTTTTCCTGAAGTTGATTCACTTTAATACAATATTTTTCAGCTACCTTCTCTGATCAAGCTTTCGTCTTCTGTTTTATACTTTTAAATGATCTTTATTCTTACAGCCAACCTGAATGGGTATCACTATCTTTATTACTTCAAACTTTTGTAGGAATTATACCCCTTCTTACATGTATCAAAACTTATACTGAGCGATGAGGATTTACAAAACAGGATTTTTGTTTTTGAGCCTGTCTGTAAGTCTTTGCTACAAATTAAACACACACACACACACACACACACACACACACACAGAGTGCTACTCAAGCTTTCTTCTTACACCTGTAACAGATACTTTGAAACTGTTTTTTCTAAAACACACACACACACACACACACACACACACACACACACACACACTGATCCCTTCCCTAGGCCTATGAATTAACCAAAAATAGAAAAACAACAGCAACAACAGCAACAAGAGCAACAAACTTCGTGTCATCCTTATCTCTATTTTGTCTCCTTTACTCTGAGTCTCTCTCCTGCAATCACCTTGGGTTCCAGAAAGGACAAGATTGATCGATAACGTCTTTATAATTTCAGGGGATATAAACTACACCCCAAGGAAAAGAACAGAAGAGTCTTGCAGGCTAATTTCCCAAATGAGGATAATTCCCCATAATGATGAGACTGCACCCTGGAGCAGTAGTAATCATTTCATGGGAATCATATTGTTCCCTTTCAAGTGATGACAGCAATGACTTTCCCAGAAACCCTCACAAGAACCAGAACTGAGATAATGATCAACCAAACTACACCCTGACCAGGACATCGTAAGGATGCATACTTCGAACTCCCTGACCCCGTTCTTTCTTTAAATCTAAAGTCCCTCCCTATAATCTGAACACAGATAGAAGTGCTTCCTCTCCTCTTCTCACTGCATGTCCTTGGTATGCAATCACCCTCCTTTCTCTGCCCTTCACAATTACTTGTGTCTTTATTCAGAATCATGGGTCAGGAGGCAGACCTGACATATTGAACCCAGAGTTAGATATCTGGCTTAGTACCCCAGTTACAAACCTACTAGTGCTCAACTGTCCAGTATCATAATGTCTAGCCATGTGTTCCTATTGAGCACTTGAAATATAACTGTTCTAAGGGTAAACCTCATACCAGGTTTGGTTGTTTGTTTAATAAAAAGTAAAACATTTCAATATGGTTTATAGATTACATGTTAAAATGTTAATCCTTTAGGTAAGTTAGATTATGTCACACGCATTTTTAAATTAATTTCAGTTGTACACCTTTCCTATTTTAAGCATGACTACTAGAGAATTTTAAGTTACATCTATTGTCTCTGCACTAGAAAATCAGTCCATCATATGCATAGGCTCTTCTTCTGAGGACTCAGCCAAACACTGATAAAAGACATTCAGAGAAGGAAATTCTGTATCGACTGATCATGCATTGAGTTTTTTTTTCTTGTCATTATTCTCCACACAATAGTTTATTTAAAAAAAGCTGTTTATCCAGCATTTTCATTCTATTCCATATATCAGTTATCTAGCAATGATTTAAGGTTCAACAGTGTATTTGCATAGGCTACAGATAAAAGATACAAAGTTTTATAAAAGAATTTGGGCATCTTAAGGTTTTAACAACCTCAGAAGAGGGGTTCTCAGAACCAATTCCCCATGAACACCAAAGACTAATCTATTTCTGTTGGACAACACTATAGTTGAGATTTCTGCCTCTAATTCCGGATTGGATTCCCACAACAGAATCAGTGCTTCACCTCTCAGCTGGACCACCTGTGAGGCAGATCTGCCCTTCTCCATCCCTGATATTAGAAAGATTTCTTTTAATGTAAAAGCATTTTTCATATCTCCAGTGAATTTAGATTTTTACTGAG
Organism: Dipodomys ordii; assembly: GCF_000151885.1. Taxonomy (NCBI): domain Eukaryota; kingdom Metazoa; phylum Chordata; class Mammalia; order Rodentia; family Heteromyidae; genus Dipodomys; species Dipodomys ordii. The sequence goes on along the minus strand of NW_012267542.1, from coordinate 303,401 downwards.
GATGAGGGGGAAAGTGGTAGAGCAACCTGATTGCTGTCATTTTGCTCAAAGACAGAGCTGGATTTTAAGTTCTACTGACCCTTAAAAGTCATGTAATTAGGAATTTGTTTTGGAATTCAGATATGCAAAGGGTCAACTTTTTTCTCCATAGCAACTTGAATCTATAACCCTAGCATGTGCCTTGAGCTTGCTCTCTGAGTTTGTTTCCTCATTAATGTATATGTGTTGGTGAAATTAGATTTAAATTATGTTAAGTGCCTGGCACATAATGAGGCTTTAATGAATGCTTCAAATATTGTTTTACATGACAAATATTATTTCATACTGCTAATTAATGTACTGGGACTATAGAAACTAGGACTGAGAGATAGAAGCAGATGCAAGGTGTTAGGTTTTTAAAGAAGAGGCCAAGTCAGAACAGCACCACACACGTGGTATTCAGGTAAGGGGTAGGTTTATTCATTGTTCTGGCTGGCACCAGGCCATGTTGGCACTCCATGTGGCTGGGAGACAGAGCGTCTGGTCCTGGGCTAGGCCTTATCTAGAGGTAGGGGCGGGGAAAGGTATGGCCACATCGAATCCAGATGTGACCTTAGCAGATGCAGATGTTACTTCTTCCATGTGTGTTAGTTATCTGGGCAACACAGGTACTGGGTGGTGACTTGGCTGGAAGGAGGGTGGAGTCTGCTGGCCATCCAGGAGCGGACCTTACACTAGGGACTTACATATCACACCAACTTTAATACAACATCCTCTCCATTTTTTGTGCTTCAACTCCATTAGTCGTATTTCTATTAGCATTTTATTGTGTGTCTTCCAATGGAAGCCTATGAAAATAACATAACACCAAAGATATACAAAAATTAAAGGTAAAGTTGTCTTTTAGCTCATACTTTATTTTACATTGATCAAAAGGGGCAATTGGTCTTAAAAATTGGTATTAAAAGATAAAGTAAATGCACAACCGATACAGAGATTTTTCCTTTCTTCTTACTGAGCGCTACAAATCGATTGAGCTTCATCAGAATTGATATGGCTATAGTTTAAAAAAAAAATCAGAGTAACTTTCACAAAGTAAGGAAGTTCTTTATTTTCTAGAAATTTTCTGAGAAAGCCTTTCTTCTTTCATTCTGAGTCATTTTATCGTTATGAAAACTTTACTGGTAGAACATTCTATTTCTCTTGAGTTCTATATGTATTATTATCCATCTAAACTTTGAATACAAAACTATGGCAATACTGATCATTAGGTAACTCAAATACGTCAAAGAAATGTTGGAATTGCCTCTGAAAACCTGGATTAATGGTTGCTAGTTGGAATTTTTAAAGCCTTGGACCCTATAAAAGATAATTTCTAAACACAGGAGGCCTAAACTCCCTTCACTACTACAGTATCATACGTTTTTATCAATCAAATGCCTCTGTGTTCTAAATAACTGAGCAAAAGGCACCCATCTATAAAATAATGAGACTAAACGGTCAATAATGTCAAATTTCTTAATTTGGTATTCAATATAATTCTGCTGGAATAAAACAGGCTTACAATCAGGAGATGGCAAGTTCAGATGTGTCTACCTTAGAGGTTTCTATAACTAAAGCATTAGTTTGAATATTTTTAAGCTGTGGTGGAAGTCATGTGGATACCTCACTTTGCTTCAGTTAAGTAGTGACTTGGAGATAGTTGATAGGTAGGCTGTATGAGAAACAGTATTAACCTGAGTAATTAGTGAAAACTTTACAACAGCAGCTTGGCTCACACCTACCTGACATTTTAAATTGTCCTTCTCCTTGCCACTGTTGAAATCTGACCTATCCCTGAAGTAAGCAACATGCTCTCCTGCCTAGTAATTAGTTATTACCTCCCACATCTTGGCATTTATTTTCTCTTCCAGGGGCTGTAATTATTTTCAAATGTGTTTGTCATTTTCAATCATAGAATGTGAGAATTTCAAAAACAGTAATTCTTCACTCATCCTTAAATACCTTGAACTTCCCCAAATGCCCAAGCTAGAAGAGAAGTTCACCTAGCCTTTGAATTAGAGTCAATGGATTGAATTTACTTCAGCCCCAGGTGACTTCTATTCTTCATTCTTTCTCCTTTCCAGTCCTATCATCCCTTGCTTGTTTCTTAAAAGAAAACTGATATTGATATTTCAAGTGGTTGAACACTACTGACTTTCATCTACCTCTGAACAGAGATGCAGTATTGAACTATAAAAACTAAAAGGGGGGCTGGGAAGGTGGCTCAGTGGTAGAGTGCTTGCCTTGCATGCATGAGGCCCTGGGTTCGATTCCTCAGTACCACATAAGCAGAAAAAGCCAGAAATGGTGCTGTGGTTCAAGTGGAATAGTGCTAGCTTTGAGCTGAATAGCTGAGGGACAGCGCCCAGGCCCAGAGTTCAGGCCCCATGACCGGCAAAAAACAAATAAACAAAAAGAAAAAAAACTAGAAGGGTCTCTTTAAGAATTGATTATATCAATTAATTGAGAAGTTAATCAAAATCTTTCTTGAATATTGCCTTCTCTACTCTGGAGGCTGAGATCTGAGAATCACAGTTTGAAGCCAGCCAGGGCAGGAGAGTCCTGAGACTCTTATCTCTAATTAACCAGAAAAAAAGCCAAAGTGGTGCCATGGCTCAAGTGGTGGAGTGCTAGCTTTGAGCATAAAGCTGCTAGGGACAGTGCCCAGGCACTGAGTTAAAACTCCAGGACAAGCCAAAGAAAGAAAGAGAGACAGAGAGAGAGACAGATAGACAGACAGACAGAGACACAGAGAGAGGCAGAGAGAAAGGAAGAAAGAAAGAAAGAAAGAAAGAAAGAAAGAAAGAAAGAAAGAAAGAAAGAAAGAAAGAAAGAAAGAAAGAAATATTTACAACAAAGTATAGGTGGACTTAAACTTTTGTTTACTTGTCTGTAGACATGATTATGGTGAGAAAGAAACACATTGCTCAATTCATAGGTTATTTTCCTTCAGTCAGTATTAACTAGGAAAATCCCTTTGACTTCATTTTAAATACACTGAAAGAGATAAGCCCTCCTTCAGTAATCTTCCTTAGGATCATTTGAGAAAATTGATACCTTTTACTTGCAGAATATAGGGTCAGGACATGTAAAATGATTTGTCAGTTCAGCTATTTCCACATATAATTGCTATTTTTTTTTTTTTACTATTTCTGTATTTTGCTACGTTTTTAGATTTTTGCTTGAATGTTAATTTGTAAACATTCTCATCTGTAAATCATTATCATTTTGTCATTTTGAGTGCTTACAATGCAGGGCTTACCCTGTGCTGCTCTGTGCTGTTAATTTGTTGTTGTTGTTGTTTTCTGAGACACAGAAAATGAGTCTACTCATTAGTTTATTTTTCCAAGTAGCTCATTTGTGTATGAAATGGTAAAACTAGAGATGGTCTCCTTGGCTTAAGATATGAGCCTTTGTTAAAAGAAAGTCTTTCAAAATAAATACAATACTTTCCTTCCATAAGCCCACCTAATACTTGTCTTATATATAGCATTTATTGTATTATCTTTCTATGACACAATTGTTAGCCTCTTGAAGAAAAAAATCTATTTCATCTTTCTTTAGCCTACTTTTCTCAGCAACTTCTTTTCCAAAGGTTAAAAAAAAATATCTGTGCACTCTCACTATATGCAAGTTAAGATTAAGTTCCAATTATTTGGCAAAAGGCTACAAAATAGGAAAAATTGGAGCCTTTTTATGTATTTATTGATTTATTTTTGTCAGTAGTGGGGTTTGAACTCTGGGCCTAAGCGCTGTCCCCCAGCTCTTCAGCTCAAGGCTAGTGCTCTTCCACTTGAGCCACAGCACCACTTCCAGCTTTCTGGTGGTTTATTAGAAATAAGAGTTTCAAGGCCTTTCTTGCCCAAGCTGGCTTTGAACCGTAATCCTTAGATCTCAGCCTCCTGAGTAGCTAGGATTACAGGCATGAGCCACCTGCGCCCGGTAAATAATATTGTGTGTGTTTTTTTTTATTTATTTATTCATTCATTTATTAGTCAGTCATGGAGGTTGAACTCTGGGCCTGGGCACTGTCCCTAAGCTCTTCATCTCAATTAAGCACTCTATCACTTGAGCCACAGCAACACTTCCAAATTGGAGTTTTTTTTACAACATATCCACATCCTAACAAGTGATAATAAATTTGTTTGTGAGATCCAGATGCTGAGGCCAGTGTTTTATGCCTATAATCCTAGTATCCTAGTTACTAAGGAGTCTGAGATCTGAGGATTAAGGTTCAAAGCCAGCCCAGACAGAAATGTTCACGTTCACGTGACTCTTAACTCCAATTAGCAAGCAAGAAGCTAAAAGTAAAGCTATGACACAAATGTAGAGCAGCAGCTTTGAGGGGAAAGGCTGAGAGCAGGAGGCTCTGAGTCAAGCCCCAGGGTTGGCATAAAACAAAACAAAAATTGTTGCTTTGTATGTCCCTCCCCGGATGGTATAACCCCTGTTTTCACTGTATTTGATGTTAATATAAGTTGTGGAGGGGAAGGGGAAAAACAAATTATTTAAATAGGGATACAGGTGGACCCATTGCCACAATGAGATGTATAAAATGTTATATCAAAAAATGAACTTTACAACTTTGGTGGGGTGGGAGTGGGGGAGTTGGGAAGGCAGGGATGGTAAGGGGAAACAAAGGAAGAGGTAACAATGCTTGATAAGAAATGTACTCATTACCTTACTCATGTAATTGTAACCCCTCTGTACGGTATTGTCACAATTAAAAAAAACTTATTAATAATAAAAAAAATAGTTCATGAGAGTGGACTGGATTCTATTGACATTTTACTCTATCACAGTATTTTTCCTCCCAAAATCTTACACAATAATCATGTTGAATTGATATAAATAATTTATGTACTAGGCTTCTATTGACAGGAATGTTTTCAAATTTTCTTATTTCTTTCTATTATTTTTATGCCAAATGTAGGAAGTAAAGTCCTGTCTACACATGGGAGGAATGTTGTTAATGCTCAGCAAAACTAAGTTGTTCATGTTCCTTTTCTTCTTGCTCTACAGCCTCTACAAAACTCCAACTCCCTGAATCATTACAATATCTTATTGTCAGTCCATAAATTCTGTTCATACACATGTGCACCTGCACACAACACATGCATAGAAGAGGATCTGCGAAAGAGGAAATAAAGTTAGTCCTGTAGATTTAATGACATCATGCACTTGGGGTAAACAAAAACAGATGCCCAATGAAATGAAGTAATGTGCCTAAGGATAATTAAGTAAGGGAGCCAGTATGGAGCTGGGAAGTCTGAGAATTTTTCAACACATTGTATTTCTTCCTCACTTACGGGTCCAGTAATAGAAATGATCTGTTCGGTGAATTTTGTATTTTACTTTCCACTTTAGGTTCTATTTATACCTAGTCTGACTTTGTATTCACCATTGGTTGATTTTTATTTCTCAATACTTTTGTTTTCTCTTTTGCTCTCTTCCACCCTGCTCACTCATCTCTTCCTTCTTCATTCTTTATCTCTTCTCCACTCTCTCTTTTCCAATTCCATTAATGAAAGTAGATAATAACTTGTGAATTCAAGTGGAACTTCATTTCTGAAACTGCACACTCATGCTGGAACCCATTAAGCTCAATAGCGAGAAATGAGAGAAATCATAATTATCAGGCCACTAAAATACATGAAACATAAAATTTGTCAGGGAAAGTAATTGAAATTATTGGAGCAGTTGGGCCTGGTGCTGAGTAGACCCTCAGTGATAATGGAAAGGTTATGGGCGATGTTTAGCAATGCTGATGAGGTCCAAGGTGACTCGGTGCCACCAGTCAGCAAATGTATGCTCAGTTTATATTAATTTGTTAATCTATCTCTAGAAATTGGGAGAACAGTGATGTTCAGGGAACCCTTTCTACTATTCTGCACAACAGGTGCTGGAGATTTGCTTTTTTCTTTACCTGTGTGATTTTCTTTCTCTTCTTTTATTTTCTTCTTTTGTTTTTACTTTCCTTCAGCATTTCCATCTTCTCATTTGGTATCTTGTTTTCTTTTGGTTTTACTTTCTATCCTTTCACATTTATTCAGAGTGCTATTTTGCTCTTTAATTCCATACAAAATTATTTAACAATGTGTCAGGTTGGTGAGTAAGCACAGGTTTTTGTTTTGTTTTGCCAAAGGTAGTCCTGTAACTCAAAGATTGGAGTGTTTCTTCCCTTGGCTAGAGCTACTTGTCACAGCCCAGTTTCAAATACAAATGTCCCTGTAGTATTAACAGTGATAAGAGCATTACCAAAACAAATGCTATTACTAAACATGCTGAGTGAATGTTGTTCTGAGTAGCAATGAATGTGCAGGAAAAAGAGACTGACTCTCATGCTATCAGCCTTAACAGTCCTAGTGTGTCTCTGACTCCCAACAGCTTAAGAACTGTAAATGATTAAGCCTATGTACATGTAGTGCTTTTGGCATAATGGCTGAGACACCAAATATATCATGAAGGTAGTGATGGTAGTTCATATGGAATTACCAATATATTTACACCATGAACATGGGATAGTTTTTTACAAGGATATTTGATTCATGTGAGAAAACTAAGTGTCCCATAGTTAGTAATAGTTATAGGCAAAATAAAAATATGGATTCATGACATGATTTGAAGATGAAGTGATTCTCTTGTCTTTGTTCTGTGTATTTTCTGCAGTACTTTATATCTAAGTCCACTATTGAAAGACTCTTTTTACTGGGTTTGAATGGTGTCTTGCTAAAGCAGAGTTGAGTGTCTTGGACAAGTTGTTATAGTCACTGTATCTCAGGCTCTGCCAGCCAGAGCATAGCTACACTGCATCAATGATGGCAATTAACTGGTGTCTAAACTTAGAGGCATAATTTCAGTTCTCTTCAGATTAAGACCAAGTTTATTAGTTTGGAAACTAATTTGTTCATTCATTTTTCATTTATCTAAAATTGAGTTGCTACTAAAAGCCAGATATGTGCTTAGCTCAAGAAATGAGAAAATAAACAAGTTCATATGTGAAAAAGATCACAAATATGTTTGGGAAATACAGATATTCACAGAGATATTGTAATTCAGAGACACAAAAGCTTCAGTTTTCAGAAGTATAAGATGAATAAACAGAGAAAAGCATACCTAGATTTCTGGTTAGAACTGATGATAAGTTGTTGGTAAGTTTTCAAAATGAGAATCTTTGAATCAAGTCTTGGAAGACTTTTTAGTGTTAGTGAGAGTGCATGTATAAAGATGAGGTGCTGATCGGCAATGGATAGGATCTGTAAGTAGTATTCTATGGGTGGCAGAAAAGATGGTTCTTAGAGAGAGAATGCTATAGGGAGGACTAGAGATCAGGCAAGGGTTACTGTCTTTGTTGTATTAAAAAAAAAAGTTTGACTTTTACCTTGATCTTTTCTTGGCAGCCTTGTTAAATGAGAGTAAATTAAATTTGAAAACCTTCTTTTACATGTATTGTGATTAAAAAGTTGTTTGAACAATGCACACACACACACACACACACACACACACACACACACACACACACAGTGCTTTCCTGGGTATCTAGTATCAATCAGTAACAGCTAAGAAGAAAACATGAGACAACAAACAGAAGAGTGCAAAACATCTTATAAACAAATTCCAGCATTGTTTCAAAATCTCTTGTGCAGTAGATTGTTAAACATGAAGATCTGAAAAACTAATGTCATATAAAATTGAAAGTATGGTATCATTGGGATAAGTGTTTCCTGGGTGTCACATAAGGATGATCTTTTTGTAGCATTTTTTTCTGTATTTTTTGTTAGTCTTTATACCCATGGAAAATTTTTTTTATTAATCCATTGCAGAAAGAAGCTATATCTGTAACCCTAATGGGCAGTGACTAGATAACGTAACATTGAAAATAAATAAAAATAAACCAAAGTGCATACATCTTCTTCTGATTCTGTGCAGCGCATGGACATAATACCACACACCAAAATCATTTCACTGTGAGCTCCAGGCATAGAATTGTCTTCCAGAGCTCCCAAATTGCCAAGTTGATGGTATTATTCAAAGCTGAAATGATATAATTAAAGTATCTGCTGAGCTGCTGTTCTCTAATAGTGTTTCTCATGTTTATTTTACTATTCCCATAGTAAATTCCGTTTTGTAAGTGCATCCCAGATACTTACCCTGAATTACAGTGACTATAGCTAATGGGCAGAATTAGGTACTAACCTCGGTGCTACCTTATTTGCTGCAAGGCATTTATATTAGTGAACATCTAAAGCAGCATTTGCATAAGTAACTTCTACATCATGGTACCAAATGGTTTAAGTACTTTACGGTAGAAGGTAAGTTGGAACAGACACCTTTCGGTGCTCTAGAAGAATTCGACTTACAGTTTTGTGCAGTGATAAAGCTAAAAGAAATCTAAAATTTAGTATAGTGTGACTTTCCTCCCTATCTCATTTTCTAACACAAGAGGAAGGTACAAATTCTTAGAGGAAAGCTAAAAAGGAACTTTGAACATTTATTATAACCTTTTATTCAACAGATAAGGAATCAGTTTTGCAAGATGACTAATTTGCCAAAGCTTCACAGTTAATTAATGGCAAAGCAGAGACTCCATGATAGCTCTTTAGCTCCCTAATTTCTCTTTCTTTCGACTCCCATTGGCTTTCTGGATTTGGCTGTTTCTTCCCAAACCATTTTCTTTTAATAGGTTTTGTGAGAGTTAACATTTCTCTTTAAGTGTGTTTTGGACTGTTCTGTCTAGCAGAATATGAGCAACAGTAAAAATGTGTTCTTGTGCATGATTTTAAAATTGCTTTATTAAAAGGATTCATTTCATTTAAAAACACACCACAAATGCTATGAATACAAGTGTGTTGTCAGTTTACTAATGCAAAATTTTTCTCTTGTTAGTATTCCCACACCAAGAGCATCAGATAAATGTAGAAAATAGGCACTTTCAACAGTATTGCTAAAATCTGATAATGCTCAGTAACTATATCAATTAACAAGAACGTGTATCTCTGAGTCATTCCTTTGAGCACTAGAAACTCTTTTATACTTGGATGCCACTAGAAAAACTATTCTTGGACAAAGCAATGCTAAAGCATTCGAGCAACAATGGAAATTTCACAGGATGAAAGGTTAGAACTGGGAGCACACCAGAAAACTAATTGCTAAGAGAGCTTCCTTTATCCACTCACTGCAGTAATTTATAGAGATACCATTTAGAAAAAGAGAATCAACAGTACAGCTCTATAGACACTGGGTCCTCTAGATCAGGGGATTTAAAAAAAGAAAGAAAGAAAGAAAGAGGTTTCCCATAGCTTTGGAGGTACTCTGAAAAGCCCACTGTGTATCCACCACTAAAAATTATGTGGGCAGTCTATCGTGGGGGAAGAAGGGATCTTTTCAAGGTTTACCATTCAATAAAATCATAGCATCCCTTCCCCCATAAGCTGCTCTGTTTTGACAAAGAAATCTTAGTACTTGTAGAATTTTTTGTCTTCTTAAAACAGCTTTATTAGAATGTAATTGGCATATAATGAACTGCACACATTTAAAATGTATACTTGCATTTATTTTAATTAGTTTCACACTCGTAAACCATAGCAAAACCAATAAACATTGTCACCACCTGCAAATGTTTCCTCACGCATCTTTGTAATTTTTCTCTCCTGTCCATCTGTCTCCAGATAACCACTGATCTACTTCTTTGCTATATAGCTTAATCTGAACTTCCTAGAATTTTATGGAAAAGGAATCGTACCATAGAGTCTTTTCCTCTGGCTTCTTTCATAAGATTCAACCATGTTGTTTCAGCATTCAATGGTCATTCATTTTATTGTCCATACTATTCTACTATATGTATATACCAACCCATCTATTGATGGATATTTGGGTTATTTCAAATTTAAAGATATTATAAAGTGGATAGAAACATTGAAATATAAGCATTATGCAGATATGTTCTTTTTTCTCTCTCTCTCCAGTAAACGAGTTTAAAAATAGTGAATGGATGATAGATTAAGCTACGTTAACTTTATATTTCCTTCCTTTAGGAGCAGAGGTCCGATAATGCTGGTTTGGCCAAATCACACCTCTCAACAAACTCTCAGGAAGAAGTCTGGGTTCAGAGCTAGAGTGCTCAGAGCCTTTTCTGCTCAGCTTCTGTTCTATTTAGTTACAATTCCCATAAAACTAGAGGGGGAAAAAAATCACAAGATCCCCCACAATCTGTGAAGCACAAATGTAAGTAAAGAATTAAAAATACAATTTAGAAGCACCCTGGGTACTGCCATACTTCCCCCATTGACTCCCTACTGCTCTATAGTTCCCTTGTCAGTATAATTCATGCAGAGTGGCAGAAAGTACAGTTGTCTTATGTGTAAGATAGATGACTTAATACTGGATCGTCTTCCAAAAGGATGGAATGGTCAGCAATTTTAAATCCACGTTTTCATTCTAGGATAATTAATTCTTTGTAGATTTTAGCATATATTCTTTGTTCATTGGATTTATATGTTATCCCTGACAAAAAGTCAGGAAATTTGGATTATCCTATTTCATAGATGAATAAAACAGAGCTCAACAAAGTTTACAAGAAGGACATATAAGAAGAGTTCCTTAATGGGGCTCTGAAGAGTGGAGCTGTAGATACATCTCTGTTGTCTCTTACCTTATATTTTCTTACTATGGGATTTTGAACAAATCATTTAACCCTTTTATGTCATCTTTCCTTATTTTGTGGGAAGGGGGAGAAGAAAGGTTGGAACAGAGGATTGAACAAACACCTTTGGTTAGAGCAGGCAGAAATGCTACATCTTAAGCAATACCTCCCACCCACTGCTTTTTTTGCGACTTTTTTGAGTTTGACTGCTTTGTCAGAGTTGGTGTCTAGTATCAGTTTTTATTCAAAAAATAAAGAACTCTATTAATTTTAAAGTCGGTTAGCCTGCCATATTGTTTCACCCAGAACCTTCTTCTTGTGAATATTCTAAACCCGAAACCCTATGCAATTCTTTCTCTAAAGGGATTTTCAAGGTTAGAAACCTTGAAAAATAATTCCAGATAGTTCTTGACTTTTCCCCCCCATTGGAAAGCTACTCTCTCACATACATAGTGAGAAGAACAGAAGAATAGGACTGAGAAGCAGCATTTTCTTTCTTTCATTATTTTGTGATGCCATCACCAGTTAGCTCTTTCCTCATGTTTTGTGATGGTAACTCAAAAACAGTTACCACCGGTGGAGGGATACACACTTCCCTGACAGCCAAGTCCCTTAGCCTTACCAGCATTTAATGTTGCTGCTATTGCTTCTTCAAGTTACTTTTCCTACCTAGGAAGTGCTTATAAGACAAAAGAAGCCACACAAGAGTCTTATTATCTACTTAAGGTTGTTAGAAGAATGTGATTTACACTTCCCAGTGAGGTGTGTTTCGACTGAAAACTTATTTTGGAAATAGCTAGGTTGCTTCACTCAGACAAAATAAAACAGAGGCAATACTGAATCCCCAGCCAATTTCTCTTTCAGTCTTTGTTTCAGGCCAAGACTTTTCTGTTCCCCAAATCAGCAGGTAGAGACAATTTCTGTGAAGTCTGCCTCAGATTCTCATTTAGACAGGCTCATGGCGTCTGAATACAGAATCTAGAGAATCCCAGAGAACAAACGTGAGGAAGCGATTCCCACACTCCTCACCCCCTGTTCTGTCACTAAGACAGCAGGATTCTTGTCTCACACAGAGGGAATTGCACAACTCTATTTTAGAGTAAAGACAAGTCAGTAATTTTCTCACTAGTGCTTCAAATTTTACCTTTAATTCCTCCAGGAAAATAAAAATAATGACATTCTGAACAATATGAAGATTGAACACTTTTCCAAAAATCTATATTATAAGACCACACAATGAAAAGTTTTCAGCTTCAGATTTTAACAAGTGTCCTGGCAACACCATTGAATATATAGTGAATTACATATGTATTTTGGAAATGCAGCAGATCTTTAAAAATGGTTCTTTTACACTAATGTATAACAGAAAAGTAGGTGAGAGAGGAAAGTATATGAAATATATAAACTTGCAATTCAGATAGGTATAAAAACTGTTTAAAGGGGTTCAAATCCAGCCATAATCAAGCTGTGTTAGAAAATTTAAATCCTTTTCTCAAGTCACAAATAAGATTACTGAGATCCATGAGTTGATCAATGTTTCATCTAGTTTAGGATTAAAAAACTGGTTATATAGGAACTTGACTTAGGAATTTCATGTTCTTATTCTTAATTTCTTTTTTCTAAAGATGGAGGGCATACACCCATTTTAGATTTCCAAATGTGTTCCATACAACTTTTAATAATAAATGTCTTAGAATAATTGGTGTTATTTCACAATCATCTTGAAAGAAAGTTGGAGTTTTGCCCAAATGATTCTGACTTTTCTCACAATAATGTAATGTAAGTAAATGTGAAAGTGGAGTTGAAGGAGGCTATTCTATTATCTCTTTAATATGCTAGGTGATTTTCAACTATTAAGCTCCCATGTGTTTTATTTAATGCAAAATAAATACTAACACCTCTCCCTTTCAATATTTTTTTTATCTTAAAAAGCTCTTGTTTCTGGTTGCCATGGTAATGGTGCCACTTTAATATTTGTTTAAGTGGTAACTTTCATCTCACTGACTTGAACACTAGTACTAGAAGGGCCAGAAAGAATAATTGACATCCTAGCCTGCTAGGTGAATTAAAGAGACCTTGTTCTATAGCCATAGGACAATAGCCTTGATAAGAGAAAATGTCCTAATAAGAATAATGAACGTGAATGCTATTTGTGCTGAGATTCATTTTATTTTCTTTTACAATTGTGTCTTATTTTATGTTTTGTTTTAGAAAAGAATAAGATACAGTGTCTGGAATAAATGGGCAGTGCTTTAAGCTGAAGTCATTTGTATAAAATTTACCTGTGGTTCTTTAAAGAGAACCTCGGGAGATGAGTAAGGCAGGGGAATCTGTAGGTGAAAGATCTCATAAGATAAGAAAATCAAGGCTCAGTCTGATGCTACATGCCTGTAAAGCCAGTATATGTATACTTGTACGTGGGAAATGGAAATGGAAGGATTGTAGTTCAGCAGGCCAAAAATCCACAAAACCGTATCTCAAATGTTAGTTGACTATATTATCGGGACGTGGTATTAATTGGAGTTGGGACAAGTTGGAAATAGGATGCTAGAGATGTAACTTACAAAGTATGCCTTGACCAGTGTTCCTTGCCCTTTTCCTTGATGCTGTGGAGTGAGCAGCTTTGCTCTACTCTGTGCCCTGGGCCATAATGTTCTGCCCTATCATTGGCCCAGGAGCAATGGAGCCAAGTGGGCATGAAGTGCAGCCCATCACAAGCTAAAATAAGCCTTTCCTCCTTCTAAGTTTTCTCAGGTATTTTGTCAAAGCAATGGGAAATTGACTAACCTGAAGAGGCTAGGTCATTCTCTGGGAGATCAGAACAAAGCACAGGATTATAGACCCAGAAGTACTAGGAAAAATGGGAAACAAAACAAAACCCTATAGATTTAGGTAGAAAGAAGTCAAAATATAGGTGGAAATTGTAAACTAAGAACAAAAGAACCAGGCTTAAACTGGCCTTGTTATCAACTGGCATTCTCTAAGACTGAACAGTTTTTTTTTTGCCCCTCCTGGAGCTTGAGCTCTGGGCCTGAGTATTAGTGCTGAATTGTAAGTTATGTATTAGAATTAAATAAAACAAAAGAAGGAGGAGGAGGAGGGAGGGGAAGGAGGAGGGAGGGGGAGCAGGGGGAGGAGGGGGAGGAGGGGGAGGAGGAGGACAAGAAAAAGAAGAAAAAGAAGAAAAAGAAAAAGAAAAAGAAGTCGGGCGTCGGTGGCTCATGCCTGTAATCCTAGCTACTCAGGAGGCTGAGACATGAGGATTGCAGTTCAAAGCCAGCCCCGGCAGGAAAGTCCGTGAAACTCTTATCTCCACTAGAACCAGAAGTGGCGCTGTGGCTCAAGCGGTAGTGTACTGGCCTTGAGCCGAAGAGCACAGGGACAGCGCGCAGGCCCAGAGTTCAAGCCCACGACCGATTAAAGAAAAAAAAAAAAGAAGAAGAGCAGAAAGTGAACTCAACAGACCAGATCGACTGTAATGGAAAATTGAAGAAGGGCAGCATGGTGACCTGAAGAGCGTCAAGAGACACCTCGTATGCTGGAGGGAGGGCAGGGGTAAAGGTACGATTCTGGGTGAAGGTGGCTGGAGGGTACAAAAAGTTTTGGGATTTGCTTTGCAAGTTTGTCTTTGGGGCCTGAAGTAATTTACACAGACTCGGTTCGAGGAGCCTGTTGTGCAAATCTACTGAACAGGTCCCGGTTCAGCCAGGTGCGGCCTACTATGCGGAACTAAGGTGCCTGTTTCCTGTGGGGGACAGGTGGGAGAGGAGAGTGGACTTCCACATTTTGAGATTGCAGATTCCCATGACTCAAGGTTAGTGCTCTACCACTAGGAGCCACATCTCTCTACTTCTAATCTGTTTTGGTAGTTAATTGGAGGTAAGAGTCTCGAGGTCTTTCCTACCCGGAAAGAGTAGTTAGCATTACAGGCATGAAACACCAGCTCCCAGCTCTGAAGTCCTTCTTAATGCCTTCCCATGACCAGTCCCTCTTAGGAAGAGGACGAGACTGACCTAACAGGGAGAGAACTACAGATGGAAAAGAGAAGAATAGGAACAAAAGTCCCATTGGCTCAGGACTGGCCCATCCAGTCCAAAGAGGAAGAAAAGTTTATCTCTGAATGACATAGTCAGTTTTGTAGAATATTGAAAATTTTACTGCTTAAATTACCAATGTATTTTTTGGTAGGCTTGCTTAGAATAGAAATTAATTATAATGGAAATACAGCTGACAGTATGATAAAGGATTTCATTAATTTATTTGTTTATTCACCAAATATTAATTGCCTACCTATGATTTATCTGGGGCACTGTATTAGACCTGAGGCAAAGATGAATAATATTGAGCCTCTGTCTTCCAAGATTTCATGGTCTAATAGGAGAAAGAGACATATAAATAGATAAATGGCAATACAATGTGATAAGTGCTTTAATAGAGATAAGAAATGATTAATATAAATGAAAACCAAATTAAGCACATTAAGCCCTTCTCAAAAGAGGGGAAATTTGTTCATGTAAAATATTATTATTAAAGTGTATTATTCTTCAATTTCCTAAATGATATTTGAAGATAATGCCATGCTCTTTTCTCTTCTAGCCCCATTAGTTTCTATTTTTCCTCCACTATGGTAGATCTATGCATACAGACACATGTATGGGTAGATTCTATTCTGTGGTTTGGCTGCTAATTTCAGCAAGTGTTTGTGTGTGTGTGTGTTTGTGTGTGTGTGTGTGTGTGTGTGTTTACAATTTATATAAGAACTATAAGAGAAACAAAGCAGATGGTGAGGGGGCAAATCTTAAGACTGAACAGTATTTTCTATTCTCTGTTCTCTAGTTCTCTTCTCAAAAGAAAAACCAGAGCAAAGAAATGAAATGTAGAAGGAATGAAACAATGATAATGATAGTAATAATAATGGTAGCTGATATGCACTCGGGTTTTATTTTATGCTGGACACTACTCTAAGTCTTTTGCATATTTTAATACCTTGAGTCCTCAGGACAAGCCCAAGAGGTACATCTATTATTTTCTCTTTATTGATCAGAAGGTTGAAGCACACAGAGGTTAATTAACTTACTCGAGGTCACAAAACCAGGAAATGCAGAGCCACAAGTTTAGCCCAAGCTGCCAGACTCCAAGGTCTACAATTTTATGCTTGCAGTGGGCATTGTACAACAATGTTACTCCTTACATTTTCTTTTTAGAAATGATATTCACATTAAATATATATTAAGAGAATGGAATAGAGCTAGCAGGAGAAGGAAATGAAAGGAAAAGCTTTCTGTAATTTCTTGCTTCCTCTTTTGTCTTATTCATTGTTGCCTGGTCTCCTGGATGGCATAAATCATGCCTGTGGATTCAGAAACAGTAAATTTCTACTTGATAGCAATGCTTTGGGTGATTTTTAAAAAAAGTTTTTCCTTTAGAAATGTTCTACCCCCACCATCCCCGAGCTAAGAGGGAAAACAGCTCCTACTTTTATATTCTCTGAGAATGTGATGTATTGAGAAGAGAGTCACTTTATAAAGATCACAGAGATTTGAAAGATGATGATTATATGCCATTCTGTTCAAGTTTCTTGGCTCAATTGTCCCAAATGTTAATTAAATGTGTACATTTCCACCCCTACTCTACTAGAGAGGAAAACTGAGACAGTGGAAAATTCACCAACCTTCATCACTTGGAGGTAGTTGCCAGTTTCAAGTGGAAGAAAAAAAATAGATGGATCCTAGTTATGTATTATTTCCCTGGTTTGAGAGAAAATATCTCCTTTTAATCAGTAAATAAGAATCAAGAGCACTGCTACCTGGAGGATGCCATCCTTGAGGATGTGTCCTACTTTTACCAGCTTTCTATGTAATTATACCATTCTCTTCTACTCTCTTTTTCCCCCTCAATTTCTTAGCTAGAAGTGAAAATACTGATGCTTCAATTTCCAGATACTCTTTCTTTCCTTACTTATAAGTTCTAGCAGTTACCCAGTGTCTTTGCTGGAATGACCAGTGACCTGACCCTAACAGGAACTATATTTGAGAATGGAAAAATAAAGGCCTTAGAGATAATTCAGTGATTCCTCCTTCCCTTTTATCAATGGAAACCCTCACTGCACTTTTTTGCCTAGATGTTTCCAAATGTTAGTAGAATTCACAGAAAAACCCATGAGCTGTCTTAGACACCTCTGAGATTCCCACCCCCCTCCACACACATACCCACCACCCCTTTTCTTGAAATAACAATGTCCTTGAATATTATCCTAATGAAAACTTCCTGCCAATCAGTGATGGTGACTTCCCTGTGGAACATCATTTGACTTAAAATCAAAGACCAGGGCCTAAGACCATCTTTGGCCCAATGCATGGTTTAATCTGTGATTTTTAGAATCTGAATTTGTGGAGTAGGGATGATAGGGGTTATATTCATATGCAGTCGCTCTGACTACATAATGGGATGGTAAAAACAAAGACTACATAGTACTTTTCTTTATTCAAAACCTTTATTTGCTTTTCATTAAGCTATGATAAAGTTCCAAATCCTTGTTATGGACTTCATGGTTTTACATGGTAATTCTTACCTTTTTGCCCTTATTTTCTTGGTTCCTAATATTATAGAATTTCTTTCCACTTCCCAAATTGCCTGTATCCTCTCTTGCCGTGGAGTCTAATGCTTCCTCTGTGTATTGCTCTTCACTTGGCCCAGTTATATCAGCTATCAGTATTCAGCAAACCTGTCATAACTTTAAGTATCTCAGGCTTAAATGGGTTTGTTGGGTTACCTGCACAATGCCACCAATATCTGGTTTGAATTTTCATATTGTTCATCATTCTCACAATCACAAACCATCTTGTAGGTCTCATGAAGTTAGTATTGACAGATATCCTGTAATCTTCTGGCAGACAGGCACCTAATAAATTACAGGACACAGAGTGTCAGGATATCTGATGGTTCTTTGATGATGTGTATATATAATCTTTAAATGCAGTTTGTACATAAATAAGATACTACATTGAAATTGTGTGTATCCTCCCAGTTAAATATCAAGTGTTTGGAACAGCTATAGGCTGAGGCTGAATCAGTAGTTCTAGCGAGGTTGAATAATTGCTGATGTTGTCAGACAGCTGCTGGTCACCGCTCTCCTGGCCTCAGCAACCATAAAACACACAAGGCATCATTGCATTAACCTTTCCACTTCAAGCCAATAAATTATAGCTTGGACTCCTCAGACATTCCCTCAGGCCTCTGTACTAATGAGCTGAATTCATCCTGCTCCAACTCTCAAGTCCATGCAAATTTCATCCCCCTCTGCTCTCCAGCCAACAAAGAAGACCGTCCCAGCTCCTACCTCCTTTACACTGATGGTTTTAGAATAATTGGGAATGTATGTCAATGGAAGCCTCAATCACAGTTGTAAATCACATGTCAGAAGTTCTGTTTACTGCTTTATTTGATACTTAGCATAAATTTGACAATATGGCTAGGAGCCAATGCTGGGGATCATTCAATAAGACTGATTTTTATATGGATCATAGATGGTCAAAGAGCAATTATCCTATTACTTTCTTATTTAGTTACCAGCATGGTATTTATTTTTTGTTATCTCTTTGAGGGTTGAATTTTATCTGAAAGAATTAAAAAAGGCTGATAATAAATATTAGATGTTTATATATTTAATATAATGTTAATATTTCACTTATCTACAACTATTTACTTGGGATTTTTATGATCCTATTTTTCTTATAATTTGCACAAATTTGGCAGATATTGTTGCTTTGCATTTCCAGTCACACCTTTGAATTTCAATTGAATAAATGAAGTAAAATTTATTTAAGCATTTTTGATTGTTTGCATGCAAAGAGGTTCCAATGGACTAATTCAGCAGTTTAATTTATGAACCAGTGGGTAATTCTTTCCAAATAAGTGATGTTGTTTGGTGAATTACTATAGTACCTCTAGCATCCTTACCATTTGATCTCGAGTGTAAATTAAATCTGAACTTACCTGTTTTTACCTCAGTCAACGATTATTTTACCTAGGTAACATGGATGCTTTGCTTTCAAGGAAAAGCCAGATAGAGAAGAGTTGGAAAGACCATTAACAAAATAAATAAATATGGAGAGCATTTTCATCTGAGTAGTCATCCATATCCTTGAGATCTTCACGAAAAGCAGCCTATTGTTAGCTAATGAGACCAAATTATTGAGTACCAAATCTATATTTTGAAAATTGTGTGTGTGTGTGTGTGTGTGTGTGTGTATTTGGATTTCAAAAACAAATCTTCAGGTGTTGTGATTTATCTTTGTCTTTATAATTTTAATCTCCTATAACTTAAAACTCATTTTAACTTAATCAACAGCATAATATGATTATGTAAAATGTATTTCCTTTAATCCTAAAACTTTTGATTTACTGCAGAATTTTAAAGATAAATTTAATTTATTTTTGAAAAAAAATACTTTCTTTTAACAATGGGGGTTGTGTTCACACAAGGAAGATGTGAGGGAAAAAGAAAAAGAAAGCTTTAAAATCAAAGGAAACCTTAAATAATTTGTGAAAGATCTGTTGAAAAGAAAATACATTCTTGAATGAATTTTTTGTTACAGACCAATATCACTGGTCTTTTGTAGAAGTAGGGAAATGAAAAGATATGCTTAAAGATGAGACATTTCCTCTGTTGTAAGATATAAAACACATTGTGAGATCTCGGGGAAAAAAGGAAAAAATAAACAATACTGTAAGTGTGTCATTATACCTACACATTTTTCTTTAAATAACTTGTGTCAGAAAGGGCCAAAAATCTTAACAAGAGCCTTCGTTTCTTCCCTTTAAAGATTGAGAGTCTAAACATCTTAATCTTTAAAATGGAGCATTTTTTAATTGACAGGGATTTCTACCAAATTTCTTCAAAATAAGTTATTGGCTACTTTCAAAGACTATATCCAACTTTTGATGAGTAGACATTTATCGATATGAGCCTCCCCCACTCAACTGCCCTTTCTGGGATCTATCTAAACACCACTGGCCTTTAGATTTCCCCACAATCTGCTCCAAGCAGTGATAGGCCTCTCCTCCTTTGGGCTCTGGCCCATTACATTACCTATCATTCTGATTACATGCTCATCTTTCTAGACTTGGAACATTTTGAGGCCTTAGACTAACATTGTTATCTGTACCGTCACATACTTATGAATGTGAGTGGCACATAATAGACTCTCAAACTGAGTGTTCCAATGTATGTTGGATGAATAAATGAAGGGCATGATTTTATACGTTAGGATAACTTTGAACTAAAATTCTATCATCTATCCTAGCTTGCTATTGCCTACACATTTCATTAGCAATTTTTCTTTACTAACATCAAAGCCATTGATAGATATAGATACAGCTGATATAGATAGATACAAATATAGGCATAGGTCTAGGTAAAGAGTCAGATATAAACAGACCCACAGAATTAATATTGTACATCCTGGAAAGGTGACTTTAATAGTTATATCTCACTCTTAGATAAAGTGATTTTTGTGGAGAAAAAACGTTAAATGTTTCCTTTAATGAGACATCCTGAGTCAGTGAACAAAGTATCCAGACTATAATTTTTTGCATTTCCCATATGCTAC
Source organism: Dipodomys ordii (assembly GCF_000151885.1). Lineage (NCBI taxonomy): Eukaryota > Metazoa > Chordata > Mammalia > Rodentia > Heteromyidae > Dipodomys > Dipodomys ordii. The sequence continues at coordinate 283,127 of NW_012267542.1, read as the reverse complement.
TTTAAATAAAGTTTAATTACTTCTGATTTGCCACTTTATAGAAAAATAAATATTTGGTTTTACAACTTGGAAAAATTTGCTCTTCATAAGCCTTCACAACTAATCTGTATTCCAATTCATTCTAGAATTTTACTAGAAATCAACATTGTTCACTGATCCATGATATTTTTCTATTTCTTAAAATTGGGATTTGTGTCCCACTTTAATCTCTATGATTTAATGCCCCTTCTTTCACATTTGTGCAATAAAAATCTTTCTGTGCCTGGAAATTTGAAGACATTTAAATTGCTCAGGTAACAATTTACTACACCCTCATCTGCCAGAACTTTAATTTGTTTTTACAGTGTTTATCTTACCCCTTCTACTGAGAAAATTTAATTTCTTGCTAGAGAAGATGGATGAAACATTATTGCTGAAAACCCTGGCTTCTCCCTTTCATTTGTTACTAGGTCATTGTCTTCCTTCAGTCACAGCTTTGTGGAATAAAGTTTAGAATATAAGCCCCCTTTTAATTAACTTCAGGATATTTGTGAAATCACAAACCCTAAGGCTAATTCTGACCTTAAACCTCCTTGAGCCTAGGTCTACATGTTTATAGTCCATATGTCAATCTACAGCTATCTCTCTTTCCATCTTTTATCAACTTTTCAAATACCGAGTGTGAGAAGAACTTTAATTACCTGTGACAGAGACCTGGAGGAAGTTGTTCAGAATGTGGTCTTGCTTGATTTCTCAAGTTTTCCAGACTATCCATCTTGTTCCCAAATGTGTGACTTTAATACCCTATATTTAAACTCATTCTCTTTGGATAAAGGCTCAATAGAGAGGAATAATTGTTTTTAAATGAATTAAACTAACAAGTATTTCTTTTCCTGACTCTCATTTTGATATACTGTCAGCTCTTACATGATACATCACAAGACAACAAGCTCCTTGCTTTGCTTACTCTTAATATTTTGTTGGGGCTTCGGTCACATTTCTGCATAGCAGTTTAATCTCTTCTGTGTAACAGATTTGATGAATTAGTGTTTTGTTGTGAACCCTGGAAGTGATCTGGCTTTCCTCTTAAAGTTAAGGCTCTGAAAGTCATCAAGTATATATTCTATGGATTCTTTTATACCATGCATTTTTATCTGAATTTCATCTTGGACTCAGTGCCCTTATTTGCCATGCCCTCAACATTTTGAATTTTTGTAATGAGGTAAGACCATGCACACGTTATGTGTGAATTCACTGAGTCCAGGCAATATTCTCATTTCTGTTCTAAGAATTGCATTATTAGAGCCGGGCACTGGTGGCTCACGCCTATAATCCTAGCTACTCAGGAGGCTGAGATCTGAGGATGCAGTTCAAAGCCAGACTGGGCAGGAAAGTCCATGAGACGCTTATCTCCAATAAAAACCACTAGAAAACCGGAAGTGGCACTGTGGCTTGAGTGGTAGAGCACTCACCTTGAGCTGAAGAGCACACGGACAGGGCACAGAGTTCAAGCCCCATGACCGACAAGAAAAAAAATTGCATTATTAGAACATAGAGGCCCAGTAGATATTAATACCAAATACAGCAAGTCATTTTCCACACTTTTCCTTCTTCTCCCTTCAGAAGCAAGTATTTTCAAGGATGTATCAGACACTCCCGTCTTGGTGCAGTGAAATGATCGTTAGTATAGATAGTTGCCATTTCTCAGTATTACTACATTTGATCTTTGTGGGAGTCCTGTAAAACATCAGGTGTAAATGCATTGACAGTGTCCCATGTCTGTCACACTCCATAACAGTATGACTTCTGTTTACCTTTCCCTCCACTAATCATGCCATGGGGGTAAATGTAAGCATACAAAGGAGACAATATGTATTTGAATATTTACTTTGTGTTCGGGGAAATTAATACTGATTTTAGAAAATAGTCTAAAACTTATAGTCACATGGTATTTTTTTCTGAGGCATGCTAAATAAGTATAATATTGAAAGTTGTTTTTTTTTCCAATAATGCAAATTTTAAAATAGGGATCCATTTTAAAGTATCAATTTTAAACTACACAGTTAATAGATTTAGCCTTATCTCCTTTCTCTCATTAATATTCAGTATTGTTTAAAAACTATATGGTTCAAATTCTTTTTCCCTATCTTTGGGGAATTTAGTAGCAATATTTAACCTGGTGATTTGTGGTAAGTGTAATTTCTATTCCCATTTATTTTGGCTTTGAGGTACCCCTCCATGTACTTCCTTACAGTGGTGAAACTTCCCTCAGTCTGGGAAGAAGAAAAAAAGAAAAAGAGAGGGAAAAGGAAACATGTCCTCTGAAAGCTCAGTTATGTATATATCCTTATCTGTTCATAAGAAAAGGCTGAGAATGATTCTGGAATGGAAATTTCAAAATGCTTTGCGCTCTGTGGAGGCAACATTGGGTCCTTTCAGGAGACTGAGAGACAATAATTACTCATTGAACACATGCCATTTGAATTTATCTGAGTATATATTATACATCTGTATATTTTTATTTATTTGTTTATTTATTTGTACCAGTACCAGAGTGAACTCAGAGCCTTCTGGCAAGCTTGGCTTGTTTTTTCAGGTTGCTGCTTGGCTGGCACTCTACCACTTGAGCCATAACTCCATCCATGCCTTTTGCTGGGTAGTTTGGAGATAAAATCTCACAGCTCAGCCTCCTGAGTAGCAAAGATTACAAGCATGAGCCATCAACACCTAGCTGTGTCATTAAATGGAAAGAAAATGGTGGAAGGGGTAATACTGATGAAGATGCACTGGACTCATAAATTCACATGTTGAAAACTTTTTGTATAATTTCTGAAGGAAATAGCAAAGTAGGGGGAGAGACCCTTAATGAAACCCTCTACTGAATGTGATGACAGATTTATAATCCCAGCACTTGAGAGGCTAACATAGTGAGTCTACATGTTTCTGCCCGTCCCTCCCCCAAAAAATCTCATATTCAAGCATGTAACAATTTGCTAGAAAAAAGATGAATCAAGATCTTGTTAATCACTATGTCTACTGTTGTAAGGCAAGAGAAAAAATGTGTAGTTAAAATGAGTAAATCCTTGATTTTGTTCTTTCAGGATCAAACGTAACTCTAGTGCTTTTGAATTCGGACATTCAGCCTAAACCTTTCAGGCTTTTGACACTATGGAGTAGAATCTTATAAAAAATCAAAAGCTGAAAATTCCAGTGTTAAGAAGGGCTGGCTCATGCATTTTAAAGGCAAGTTCGACTTGAATACATTAAGGTTCCAGGTAGAGCTGCTAGTGCAGATAACATGAGTGCTCCCAAAATGAAAATGTGAGACAGTCTGTTCCTATATCCAGGAAGGAAACAACAACTCTCATATCTAACCCCAAGGGAAAGAAATTTATATTGAAAAAGAGGATATATAGTATGTGCACACACACACACACACACACACACACATATATTGTAAGGTCTGCACAGGGACACCTCCCTACCTCTTGGCTAAGTTTCCGTCCAGTATCTGTTACCTAGGTAACTGGCACACCAGGAAGCAGTCACCTTCCCCTATTGCTAGGTCACATCTTGGCCTACCTCTGGTCACATGCTTCCCATCTGACCTTAGAAGGGTCCCAGACCCTGAGGGCACAACAGATCCAGAGTGGCCACACCTTTCCCCCACCTGGCCACACCTCTTCCTGTCTCTGGCCTACATAAGTCCTGGCAGGAGTGGGTCGCCCTTTCTTTTTCAGCCATGCCTCTCCACCATGCATGGCAGGGGCAGCAGTTTGGTAAATAAACTTCTTTTCCTGCCTGAATAGCACATGGTGTTCTCTTCATTAGCTACCTAATGAAACCTACCTTTTTAATATACCTTACATATATAATCTATGTATCTAAAATATTTGGCCTAAATTATATCAAGTAACTCAAAATCCCCCTAAAATATCTCTTCTGAAATATTTTTCTCAACGTAATTACTTAGAAACATCCATTTCCTAATTTGTTGACATAGGAATGAAACAAGTTATTCTACGAAAGATTAGAAGTTAGTATATACATGTCTCTTTAATCTTTTTTAACTATATTTGTTTGTGTTTTATTAAAAGAGTGATACAATTTGATATGAGCAATAGCTTGATGGAGACTTTATTGAATTCCTCCAATGTAGGCATTTTGGTGAAGCATATGCATTGCAGGGCAAGCTCATTAGCTCAGTCTTAAAATTTTTCTTGTAAGTTAATAAATTTTCTTGCCTATAGTTTCTAGTATGAGTATCATTGCTGTTTAAACATAGTTTTCTATGCATGCTTTTACTGTAGTTTAAAAAGCATAATTGGATCCATGCTGATGAAGAGCATATAAAAACTGAATATATGATTACATTCCCATCTTCCATTAATAAAGAATCAAAATTGAGAAATCCATCCCACCCCCAAAAATAACCTAGAGTATTATAATTTCTAAAGGAAAAAGGTGCTATGCACTTAAAATAAGTACCCTATATTATAATGAGAATCTACTGTGAAAGAAAAAGTGTATGCAAAATATGAATTTACACATCTAGGTGTCTGCCAGGGTAACAAATCACCATAATAATAGCAAGGAAAGAAGTTTTTTGTTTTTTTTTTTAGCACAGCAAATGCTTGAATCCACTATTCAGAAATCTTACTATTTTGCTTAGATAGATACAGTGTAAAATTGAAGAAGGAAATATAAAAAGAAAATCAAATTCAAAGCTGTGAAGTAGAGGACACTTTATCGTACCCCTCCCTCCAGTTAATTCAGGATATCCCACCTACCATGATGATTTGGGAACAGATATCAATTAATGGTAATTATCACACTGTATACTAATTAGATATTTTCTTTCTGATTCCTTACTGAGGGAAGAGCCTTTTGTCTCTATCACAACCTTGATCTTCATAGCTAATCAGTACCTGACACATGATCAGCAGTTAGAACATGTCTAGGAGCAAATATGGGAATGCATATATGGATATAGTTTGAAAGCCTGGATTTATGTAGGATGTGGTAGACAACTGTGAAATTTTCCAATACTGAAAGTTCTTTCTTCCATTTATCATATATATATATATATATATATATTTATTTATTTATTTATTTATGAAAAAGAGAACACTTTCATCTCTTTCTGCAGGGACAGTTCTTATTCTCTTCATTTTCAGGGGACAATCCTCTATTCTGATCCAGCTAATGTGCCTAGATCTAATCCAGATTCATTCTGAATCTAGAGTGATGAGTAACACAAAATGTCGTCAAGGTGTTTCGGCATGCTGTTTTCATTTGTTTTGTTTCCAGTGCAAAAGTGGGCAATGTTTGTAGATTTGTCTCAACAAAGCCACACACAGAGGCATTTCACAATTCTCATGGTACCAGTCGCAATTTCAGCCATTGCCTTTAGGGAAGAAAGCACTCATAGAATTATGGATTGTAAATAATAGCTTGGAGCCCATATTGTTGTGGTTTAGACTATTTCTGCCCAAACGTGACACTTCCATTTACTCTTGCTGAACAAAGCTGGTATACTGGCATTCCACTTTCATGCTCACGTTCTGTACTGGTAGATTTCCTAAGAGTTATTCCTGTCACCTCAACAAGTTCTCACTCACTAGAAGACTGGCAGACACTTCACTTTATAGACCCTCCTCATTAACAACCTTTCTTTTCATGCTGTTAGTAATATTGGATTCAGCACAGATACCTTAGATGGGTGGCAAGGTGGAATAAGGTGTTGGGCAATACTTTGAGCTTAATCAATGCAGAGAAGTTGCTACATTGTTTTATCCGTTCATCTGTCAAAACTAAAGGCATGTTTTCCAGACACATCTACCTGTTTTTGTAAAGGCTTTGGACTACCTACTGTTATGGCTTGTCCCATTTATATAAAAGGACAATGTGTGTGTGTGTGTGTGTGTGTGTCAAATATATATATATATATATATATGATTATTCACTCATCTTTTTGATTGTATTTTCAATTTTCAAGTCTTTGGTTAAGTTGACTTGTGATATTGAAAGAGAGCTCACTAAAGAGTCATATAGTCATGGTGAGACTGTTGAAAGGGATGACATTGAAGACTCATATTTATGAACTGCTTTGTTAAGTAGCAACTCCTTTTTTTTACATCTACTTAAAAACAATACAACTAAATTTTTTTAAAAAGGAGTCATACAGTTATGCTGATCCTGTTGGTTGCCACAGCCCCTTCTTATCTGAACAAGAATAAGTAATTTAATTGAGTTTCTTCCTCTATGTGCAAAGTAGAGATTCTAATACCTATATTAGAGGGTTTTTTTTTGAAGAGTGAGTGAGAATACACGTTGTGTATAATATTGTGCACCATCTGGTATTGTAGTCCTCTGGATATTTTATCTCCACCTTTCCATCATTTCTCATAGCTGCCCATCCTTTAACCTAGACCTCATTATTTTCTCCTCGCTGCCCTGACAAAGACCTGCTCTCCTTTGTTATTCTTCTCTGACCTCTAAGTCCTTGCTGTCCTGATTCTGTCGTCTACCAGGTAATTCTTGTTCCATGTGTCTAATCTCTTGACTAACCATGTTCCTCATTTGGCATCTTTTTTTTTTTTTTTAAAGAAAACATCCCTCATAAACAGGTTTTAGAATCGATTTCTCTGTGAATCAAATGCTTGCTTGTTATTTTTCTACAATATCAAGGCATCATTTTCCTTTTCATTAGAAGCAGCAAATATTGAGCAAAACATGTCTGCCCAGTTGCAGGGACCTGGGGAAGGAACACAGCAATGACCTTTGAAGTGTTTCCTGCATACAGATTTAGAAACAGTTCTGCTTTGTGCTGAAGTGTTCCCTATAATGGCCAGAGTTGGAAATCATCTGAAGGGCAAATTGGTGTTTTAGCAGATGAGAGGAGTTATAAAGCAAAGGTCAGTGCCAAAAGAGCAATCTGTAATTACCAGAGTCCTTGGTGAAAGGTGAGGAGACAAAGATTCCACTGCAGACTTGCAGAAGGAACCAAAATGATATACAATGACAAGATTGAATCTATGTCCTGACCAGTTCTAGGGTATGAAGGCTTCACTGTTGTTGAAGACATCACAGTTTGGTGGTACAGAGAGTTTTCTGAGTGAGAAGAAATAAGTGGTATTAGCCAATACCAAGTCATAAAATGAGTGGGGTACTCTTGATATTACAAAATATGGTGGACACTGGTGGCTCATGTCTATAATCTGAGGTACTCAGGAGGCTGAGATCTGAGGATTGGGATTTAAAGCCAACCTGGTAAGAAAAGTCCCAATGAAACTCTTATCTCCAATTAACCACTCAGAAAACTGGAAATAGTGCTGTGGGTCAAAGTGGTAGTGCTAGCCTAGAGCAAAATTGCTCAGGGACAGAGTCCAGGCCCTGAGTTCAAGCCCCAGGACCAACCAAAAACAAAACAAACAAACAAAAAAAAACACAGGAGAAATTAGTTACTTGTCATCTGTGGACTTTCCTACATTGTATCACATTTGAAAAACAAAATGATATATCCTCAAGATAATATTTTTTCCCCCAAATCAGAACCCAGGGAAAGAATTTGGGCACAAGACAGGAAAGGGTCTATTAAATTCGTACTGAGCACCAGCAGGAGATGGTGACTGCCTCCCACTGGGTACCGGAGGACTGTATAGAATTCATCTCAGAACTCTCCTGCTAGGAAGCAAAGAAAGGAAGCATTTATCCACAAACATGGATTTCTTTGGTTGAGGGTAATGCCCAGGCTTAACTTCCCTGCACAGCCATTCAGCTCCAGGTGCAGAGGGAACATCTCAAACAAAGCCAAAGAAGGCAGACAGGGAACACAGGTATTCAGTGTCAGAGAGGAGCTCAGAAGCCACTGATGGCTTCTAAGGTGAGGTCAGAAGCTTATGGATGGGGCAGCGGCAATGTCTGCATCCAAAGGAAAGGATCATGATTTCCATATAACTAGGTGACACACACTGATAGGTTTATGTTCATTGTCAACTATCAGAATATGCTTTTGTCACACCCAGGTCCTAGGAATAAACTTACATTCATACTTTTTTTGACTTCTATCCTAAAATACATCTTATGTCAAATGAGGACTTAACATTTATTTTATTTGCCCCTTTAGCACCTAGTGCAGTGCTGAAGTGAACTGAATTTACTTCTAATGGAATTAAAAAGAAGTAAATCTCCTATAAGACTTCCCCCCCAACCCCCAGCTTTTCCTTAAAGATCAGAGCATTTGCTCATGGTAAGCTGCTTCCCTAGGTCTATTTCTGTATAGCTTTCAATTCCCAGTGGATCAGGATATACTGAATTAGCAATTGCTGTGCAGCACATTTAGCATACTTAGAAGCCTTTGCCCACCCATGGAAAGCAGCCACCAGGATAGTGCACAACAGCTGCTCAGCAGCTAAAGTAACACAACATAAAAATTTATGATGAATAACCCAACTGGCATGTGTCATCTCTCACATAACAGGTTGCCTATTTGCCAGACTCTCAGAATCTCCTCTAGACCACATTTAGACTTCTCTCATCGAGAAGGAATAATCATATTCTTGAAGTCATTACTGTTAGGAAGATAAAAGCAACCTTCTAGTGTCTTTAATCTTGTCCATTAGAAGTGAAAGTTACCAACCACAAAGCTCTATCTCTTCATTATGAAACTGAATGCTCGCAAACACAGAAATCTATGCTTTTGAGAGAATATAAATCTGTGGCATTTATAGAGTGGGCACAATGAAGCTCAGGGTCTCAGAGGCTGAACTGGGGGCAGGCTGTGTGGACAAAGCTTAGGAGTTTGGAACATGGCACCTGAGCTGTGATTATTATAAAAATACTTCTGTAAAATAGGGATACAGGTGGACCCAGTGCAACAATGAGATGTACAAGTCGTTCTGTCGAAAAACGAACTTTACAACTTTGACCTGGGGGGGGGGCAAAGGGGGAGTGTGAGTGGGTGGGAGATGGGAAGGGATGGGAAGGGAAACAAAGGAGGAGGCAACAATGCTTGATGAGAAATGTACTCATTACCTTGCCCATGTAATTGTAACCCCTCTGTGCGGTATTTTCACAATAAAAAAATACTTCTGTAATTTCTACAACAAGTAGAGCCATTTTATTAGTATTTCATTAGTGTCTATACAACTAATAGAATTGAATGCAGGTCCCATTATTTGCATGTAGAAGCCTTCTATTTGCTTTGAGCCTTTTGAAGATTTACCTTAAGCTCCCCTGCGATACTGCAGACATCTATGGGCTACGGAAGGGTTCAGGAATCTCTCTGTGTACAGCTTCCTGCTTGATGAATGGGAGATACCACATTCCACAGACCCTGAGAGAGAGTCGCATTCACTGATAACTAAAGGAAAAGTGACCTGAAATTTGAAGAACTCTCTTGTTTTACCGTAGTGAAACAATAATAACTGCAGCAGTGTAAAATTTCTATGTCCTTGACATAGTACATTCATGTACATCGTGCTATTTGCTATGCACGCTGGTTTAATGGATAGAGCAAGGTGCTATTGTTTTGTAGAAGAAGGCATGGAGAACATAAGGATAGCTAATAGGAGCATGCAGCAAAGCAATAATGAAACTCAGAGGCTACTGAGGTTGCAGAGGTCTGGACTTGTGGGCCTGACCATTATTGATACCTAGCTCCAATTCCTACTGCCTGGGTATTGCAACCAACTTCTATTATAATCACTGCCTTGGTTTCGCCTACTGTAAGGTAGGAATACTATTAAACTATTAGAGTTGTCATGCGGTTTGAATGAGATAGTTTTTAAACTGTCCTGGGCTTGGCACATAGTAAACACTAAACAAATACAGTGAGTATGGTTTTGAAGAACCAATCCTCTAACTTATAATCAAATATCATCTCCTTTATCATACAACCTTACTCTCATACTTACTAGTAGAAAATTCACCTTCATATTATAGAATCAAAGCATTGTGAAGAAATTAAGGTAGCAACTTGATATGGATGAGTTCTTTTAGTACTAGATGCTGTGTGATAATATTTACACACGTTATTGCCAAGAGTAAAAACAGTAAGAAAAGCAAACATATATGCAAATAGAAATATTTCATGGCTTGGGTTCTAATGTTTAAATCTCTCATTCTGTAAGCATATTAAAATTTGCAAAAAAAAGATAATTTGATGCTTCTTATCACAGGAGAGTATTGATGAATTTTACAGCCAAAATATTGGGGTCAGGATAGGGAGGAAGATGGGACACTTACCATACTCAGAAAGATGATGTGTTTTCTCAAATAGTCTTTGTGCACTAAACCATTCTTTGCAGATTTTCTATTGGCTAGACCAAGTGGTAACATGGTGGACATTTAGTCTTCAGCTTTTATATTAAGAGTATGTGTGTTAGGGGAGGGGATTTTATTGAGTATAAAAGATTCATTTTTCATAGCCTTCTGAACCTAATAAGATTTTGTGTGTATCTTTAGAAAACATAAATTTCATGGTCTAGAGGGAAAACTGCTTCATTTAAAAATCTTTTCTGATATGATTGAAAAAAATGCCCAAACAATTTGAGAATGGTTTGAAAGATAGGATGGCAGTTAAAATAAGAATATAATTCTTATCTTTGATTTTCCTTGAGGTAGTGTCTTCTTTGTTTCACATTTCCATGGGCCTTGTGAATTGTTTCTGAGTAATGTGGACATGCTCTTGGTCATTATGGCTCCAAGTTCACGCTCCTTTTTCCCTATCAGCAGTGTTCACTGGAAGAGAGTTGTTTTGGAGAATTTCACATTTTTTTTTCTTAATCTCTGAAATCTGGAGTTGGGCAATTGAGATTTACTGGTCCACTAGAATCATACCTGTGATTCATTCACCAAGAACATAGTTATAAATAGTTGAATTGTCCTCTGTGTAAGGTATATTAAATAGGTAGGTTTTATTAGGTAGCCCATGAAGAGAAAACCACACAATATTCAGGCAGGCAAAGAAGTTCATTTACAGAACTGCTGGCCCTGCTCTGCAAGGTGGAGAGGGTTGGACAAAAGGGGAGACCCACCCCCAGGCCAGGACTTATGTAGACCAGGGACAGGAAGAAGTGTGGCCAGGCAGGGGAAAGGTGTGGCCACACTGGATCTGGATAGGACCTCAGGCTCTGGGACCTGCCTAAGGCCAGAAGTGGCCCAGGACTTAACCTAGCAGGAGGGGGAGGTAACTGCTTCCAGATGTGCCAGTTACATAGGTAACAGATACTGGGTAGAAACTTAGCCAAGAGTTAGGGAAGCGTCTGCATAGGGCCTGCATGGCCTGGAGCAGACCTTCCACTCTGTTGTACAAAAATACGGGTTTTGCTACAAAACTCAGTGGGTGGCATTATATGAAATTACTCGCTAAAGCAGAAAATTGCTTTCTTAAGTATTTTTGTCCTTTAGAAAATGTAGAAAGCCTCTATACCCTCATCTTTTTCAAGAGGAAGAAATTCTCTTTACCATTCTGACACAGGAGCCTCATTCTTTAACCTAAGTGGTGCTGGTTGTCCTGAAGAAGCCATCTCTGAGATGCGCTTCCTTATTTCTGCTGTTGAGCTGTAACCGTGCTCAGGCTTAGACCCCCTTTATCTACTTCAGTTCTGAGCATCCCTAGAGGATTGATTCCACTCCCTACCCCCACTCCCTTGAAGATCAAGCAGTGCCTACCCACCAAAAGAGTAGTTGCCACCTTCCTTTTTCTGAAAAATTAATGTGTTTACCCATTATTTGCACAACAAAGCATTTGAAGCTACTTTCTTTAAAGTTAGTTCACTTACAGCATAGACCAGCATGACTGAGTGGCTTAGCCATAAACAATGATCTCTCCTGGTTCTGGAGGCTGGAAGCTATGCTCATGATGCCAGCATGAATAGGTTCTGTTCTGTGATGGCCCTTTTCCTGCTAGGCAAATTTGTAAGTTCTCCTTATATCCTCACAGAAGAGAAAGGGGAGAAGGAGGGAGGCAGGACAAGAAAGAGGGAAGGAGAGAGAAGGAAAAAGAATGTGTGAGAGAATAACACCTGACTTTTCTTTTTTCCTTAATTGAGATGGTACTAGGGAGTCTAGTCAGCACTTGTTAGACAGTCATTCTATCACTGGAGCCTTGCCTCCAGCCCTTCCGTGCCTCCAGTCCCTTTCTACAGTGGTTCTTTGACCAGCTTCAGCCGTAATCCCACTACTTGTGCTTCACTGCTTCCCTGATAACATTGGTTGAGAGGGAGTGTCCTGAACTTTACTGCCTGGGTTTACTGCATTCCCTGATCTCCATCTCCCAAATAGCTAGGATTACAGGCTGGAGCCACTGTACCTAGTGAGTCTTGCCTCTTAATCCCTTCATAAGGAATTTCATTTATATTTATTTTATCCCTTCATAAGGAATGTATGTATGTATGTACGTATGTCTGTCTGTCTGTCTGTATGTATGTATTTATTTATACTTTTAGTTATGTGCCAGTGGGCACACCTCTAAAAACTGCTGCCTTGGGAATATAGTTCTCAGAATATAAATAGCTTTCCCCCCCCCCCGGGGGGTGGGGGAGAGGAAACATTTACTCCATACCATATTTAAAGGGTAGAATTAAACAAAGGCAGAATTAAAAGTGAGAGCTATTAGAAAAGTTGATATAAGGAAACCTACTGAGACCAGATAAAAGGGGGGAAATAGGCTAGATTATGAAGTAATTTTACTCTACTAGGAAATATGTAAAAGCTGGCTGAGCCATGTCTGAAGATGCTATCCTTGAGTAAGTGATGGGTCATTTAAAGGGCTCCAAGATCCCTGAGACTATGCTACTTTATAATATTTAATAAAGCATAGATTTGCTAAGAATAGAAACATCTTACCTTCCACTCCTTCTGTATATTAAAATAGCAGCATGTAGCACTGGCCACTTACCCTCAAATTGATTCATTCCATTTATGTTACCGGTTCCTATATCAAGAGAGACAAGACTACAAGGAAAAGACTTATAGTGAAGAACTAAAAAGATGTCAAAGTAGTTGGGTGCTGGTGGCTTACACCTGTAATCCAAGCTACATAGGAAGCTGAGATCTGAGGACTGGGGTTTGAACAGGAAAGTCTGTGAGACTCTTAGCTTCAGTTAACTACCAGAAAATCAGAAGTAGAGCTGTGACTCAAGCAATATAGCATTAGCCTTAAACAAAAGAATTTCAGGAACAGCTCACAGCCCCTAAGTTCAAGCCCCAGGACACACACACACATACACACACACACATTTCAAAAGATATCTCAAAGTATATACAGTATGTGCAGTGTATAATTCTCACTTCATGTGATATCTCCAATTATTTTTACCTATAGGAAAGTATAGTCTCCATGAGAAGATGATATCAGATCTGCTTATAGGCAAACATAATAAAAGTCTAAAATATAAATTCATGGCTTGATGTTACTCAGAAGAATAGTTTCCCTTTATTGTGAAGTGTGAAATTTTGTCTTTGTGGTTTCTTGTTTCTCCTTAATGATGAAATAATCAAAAGGAAAATAACTCTACCTTAACATACTTTTTGTTGTTGTTGTTTCCAAGAGCTTACATTATTTTTTATTTGGTCTGTTAACAGTCCTGTAAAAAAAGTTCTTTGTAAGAGTAATGCCTTGTCAAAGGCCCAGAGAAAAACAAAACTGCAGGAAGTTGAGTGACTTATTCAAGATCATGCAGTCATTAGTGAAGCATAATCCTGATCTATCTCTCTACTCTGAAAGCCATAATACCGCTAACAACAAAATGCAATTAGCATATTTGTATACTGCATCTTCCAAGCATTGATAAATGAGCTTAATCTTGGCAAAAGGAATTTAAAATGGAAGCATTTCATTTGGACAAAATCATAGTCTGTAGTTAACTACTACCAGAGTATGGTGCAGATTTGTTTGTGCAACTCAAGGCCAGGGTTATTGCGTACATTATTTTTAAGGACTAAGCTGAAAAATAAAAAGATACATATATGGATAAAAAGACATACTCTGTTTGGGAAATAAATATAAGGAGAAATGTAGACACAGAAACACATGCTAAAGATATCAGAATAGAGATAACCAGGTCATTAAGAATGAGCTGGTTCAAACCAGCTCAGGGAGGAAAATCCATGAGACTCATGTCTAATTAACTACCAGAAAAACCAGAAGTGGCACTGTGGCTCAAGTAGTAGAGTGTTAGCCTTGAGCTGAATTGCTCAGGGACAGAGCCCAGGCCCAGAGTTCAAAACCCATGATTGGAAAAAAAAAAAAAGGAGCACAAATAACATAGCAACATAGCCAAATTAGTAAGTTGAACTTACAAATGAATGAGTGAATGAATGAATGAAGAAATGAATGAATGATAATGCTTTAAGCTACATACTCCAAAACAGAAGATTAGAAGTTATTCTTATCTTTGAATATATGGCTAAAACCTTACATAGTGGACCAAGTAGCAAAGATGGACATTACCTGCTGCTTGGTGCTGAACCACTTCTCACCCCCAGTTGCCTATACTAAAGAAGAAATGGACAACATTGCTTCCAAGAGTAGGTATAAAAACTCACTGATGCTGCTTAAGTGGCCATAAAGAGGTTGACTGAGCATGAAATTTCATCATTAACATTTATGCTTTGAGTGGTGGGGGAGGGAAAAGAAGCAGAATTCAAATAGAAAAAAAAAAAGAGAGGAAATCAATAACAGCTCAGGTGACCAGAGGGTGTGGCTCCTAGGGATAGTCCAGGTAAAAGAGGAAAGACATATGTTCAATTCTAAAGGTAACATGAGGTAATGGCTCTCAGCCATTCATAGAAGAGGGAGAGTAAGAGGAGAGTCCATTTATTGATAACTGGACATCATAAGACAGCTTGTTGCTTTGTTGAATTATGACAAAAGAATGCTGAGAACTTTCTGGAAACTTGTAGGAAAGAGGTTCCTGATGGAGGAACCAAAAATAAATAAAAGTTGAGAAAACAGTATAATTGCATTGAATTAGCTTGACATTTTCTATATTGTCACTTAGATAACACAAAGAAAGACCATATACCAAATGTTTCCTATTTATTTATTTGTCAGTCGTGGGGCTTGAACTTTGGGCCTGGATACTGTCTCTGAGCTCTTCAGCTCAAGACAAGTGCTCTACTGCTTGAGCCGCAGCAACACTTCTCGTTTTCTAGTGGTTTATTGGAGATAAGAGTCTCACAGACTTTCCTGTCTGGGCTGGCTTTGAACCATAATCCTCAGATCTCAGCCTCCTGAATAATTAGGATTACAGGCATGAGCCACTGGCACCTGACAAATGTTTCTTTTTTTGCAGGTTCTAGGCCTCATGCCTCATGTTCTTACTGAAATTTTTCCCTGGCACTTAAGAGAGCCATGAGTAAAAGTTCTATGCATAACACTTGACCCACATCTCCAGTAAAGTTTTTTGACTTACTAATTTGAGATAGAGGATTGTGAACTTCTCTGCCCAAGCTGGCTTTGAACTTTGACCTTCAAATCTCAACCTCCTGAGAAACTAGGATTATAGGCATGAGCCACCAGTGTCCGACTCAGTATCCCATGTTGTAGGTGAAATCTATACAAGAACAGGACATGAACATGAAAAGGAAACTACTAGAATTGTAGAAAGGAAAATGGAAAGGGGAAGGGAAATAAAGGGCAACAGAGAGTTGTTGATCAAAATACATTATATCCAAGGCTAGGCTGGGTGGGACATAGCCAGGAAAAAAGTTAGTAAGATCCTGTGTCAAACAAATTGGCTAGAATATAACATATCTATAATCACAGCTATATATGAAACAAATGAGGATCATATCCTTAGGCCAATCCTGGTATGTATGTGGGAAGCAAGATCCTACCCTCCCAAAAACAAAATCAAAAGATTAGCCTCATTTTATATGGCCATATGTACATAGCTATTGAGCTATTGTGGTCCTCTCTTAGGACTATCCTGGACATATACTAATTATTACAAATGAGGAAACCATGGAACCTGTTTCTTTGGGCCTGGATTATTTCACTTAATATAATTTTTTCCAAGTCTTTCCATTTCCTAACAAATGGAGCAATGTCATTCTTTCTGATGGAAGCATAGAATTCCATTGTGTATCTATACCACACTTTCTTGTTCTGTTCATCTATTGAGGGGCATCTGGGTTGGTTCCATATCTTAGCTATGGTAAATAATGCTGCAATGAACCTAATCATGCTGGTAGCTTTAGTATGGCCGTGTTTGTGATCGTTTGGGTAAATGCCCAGGAGTGGGATTGCTGGGTCATAGGGGAACTCCAAGCTATGGAAACAAGAAGGTTGTTTTGTATTTTTTTTAAATGTACTATGTGAAGTTATTCCTTTTTCCTTCTTTTTTTTTAACCTTTGTTGTCACTGTTCTTAATTTTGGTACCCTCTCTCTCATATATATAAGTTTATCAAATTTGGGGAAGGAAAGGGGAATAAAAAATGGTGAGTCAAAGGGCAAAGGGTGAACCAATGCAACAGTGATACTCACAAGAGATTATGTTGAAAATGAACTTTACAACTTGGGGGGGGATGGGAGTGGGGAGGAGGAAAATTGGGAGAAAACAAGGGAAAGGGTAACAATGTTCCATGAGAAATACACTCATTACTTTCCTGTACCCCCTCCGTACATTATCCTTATAATACGATAAAATAAAATTTAAAAAAAAGGAAGACAGTCAAAAGAGCTGGGAGCAGTGAGGCACTAATAGCTCATAGCTGTAGTCCTGGCTACTCGAGAGGTTGAGATCTGAGGATCACAATTGAAAAACAGTCCAGGCAGGAAACCTCATGAGACTCTTTTCTCTCAACACCAAAAACGTAAACCCAAAAAAGTTAGAGAAGTATGGGGAAGAGTCTGTTACCATTAAAAATGTGTCTGCTGTAGTCTATTCTGGACCTATCAGTTGTCTTTTAGATAAATATGCTCCCTTTTCTTGTTATCATTTCATATGGGTTCTGACTCCCAGGTGAGAGGCAGGAAATATCTTAAACATAAAAAATAAAACAGATGGAAATCTGAGCCTGTCATGAATGGGTGACTCATCTGATACTGGCTTTGAACTGATGACCACAGAAGTGTCCTGGTACTAACCATACTCCAGATGTGATATGCTGTGAGCATGCCTGCTGAACCCTGCTTCTAGCCATCTGTCCCTTATTACAACCCTGGTCCCCTAGTCATGTATTTGTCTTTTCTGTACCCCTGTTCATATTCAGTAGAAGTTCATGCACAGCAGAACCCCTTGATTGTCACATACAATAGTGGAGAGCTCTGAACTTGGTTTTAGGATCACCTTGCAAGCCTGTTTCTCAGTAGAGCATCACCATCCTCCAGAACTGGACCACAATCTTTCTACAAGTAATCTCTTCCCAGGCAAACAAGCAAGGAAAAGGAGCAAATCTCTACTGAATCTTGACTTCTTTCCAACCTTTGGAACACATGAGAAGACAGGACCATTTCTCTAATGTGCCTATGTACTCTCCTCTTTCCATGGTTCTTCAGCTTAACAAAACCAGCCCTCTATTTCCATTTCATTCTGAATGAAACTTACTCTACTATGTATTTCCATTTTCCAGGGATGGTAAACCTCATGGGTCAGCTGCAGTGGTAGATGGGGAACAAAAATGGAAATCTACTTAGCAACATGAGAGCGTTTAATGGAGGATATTTGCAACGCATTGCATCTGTGCAATCTTTATATTTATGCTGCCTTACCGATTACAATGAAATAAAATTCAAGACTACTGGACTGCAGAGGTAGAACAGATAGTTTAACAAAACATTCAATTTATAGGAAAACCTTCTGAAATATCAAGCTAATAAAATTCAGATGATTTTGTTTGAGGCAAATATTCTTTCGCCACGTGGGAGGACCAACCACAAAAATCTAATACTAAATACAGATTTAAAAAAATATGTCTGGATAAAGTGCCAGTGCCTTATGCCTGTCATCCTCATGGATGTTTGAAAACAACCCTGGGTAGAAAAAAAGACATTGACTCTGAAAAGCCAAAAATAGAGTTGTGGCTGAAGTAACAGAGTACCAGCCAAAATCCAAGAAAGAGTATGAAGCTTGAGTTCCAGACCCAGTTACCAGCCCACACATACACATACAAAGTGATATCTGAAAAGGTGTAGCTTTGGAATAGTATTGTTACATCATGTGCTGTGTTGTAGGGAATAATTTTAGCAATGTGTCTTTTCCACTGTGCATTGGTGGTATGTCATTTGCCTAGCATGGATGAGGCCCTGGGTTCAATCACTAGCGAAGGAACAATATCAACTTAGATAAGTCCTTGCACTCTTTAGTTTAGACATATTCCTGAAATATACCTATATTATGCTAGAAACTTTATCTTCATGATTCAACTTCTAAATATCTGTAAAGACATTATTAAAATAGGAGAAACACAAAAAAATTGTTATCTGCAGAAGTTCAAATAAAAAAATAGACTACTGATCTTCAAGGTGTTAAAAGCCAAGGTTTATTGTAAGTCCCTTTAGTGCATTATTTGATAACAGTTTTTATTTTACACTGGGGTTTGAACTCAGGGTTTTATATTTGCTAGGTGGCTGCTCTGCCATTTGAGCCACACCTTTAGGTCTTTGTGTTCTGGCTACTTTCCAGTAAAGGTCTATCCCTCCTATCTCCCTGAGCACATGGGCACCATGATCTCCCTATTTTTATTTCTCATTATGACTGAAATGACAGGCAGGTGGGCATTACTACAACGAGCTTTCTCTGTTGAGATGGGGGTCTCAAGAATCTTTTGCCTGATATAGTCTGGAACCATGATCTTGGCCTCTTCCCTACTTGAAATGATCAACAAATGTTACTACAAATACAATTGATTAAGATACAGTCATTTAGGAAGTAGTGCTGTGGCTCAAGTGGTAGAGCGCTTTCCTTGAGCTGAAGAGCTGAGAGACAGAGCCTAGGCCCAGAGTTCAAGCCCCATGACGGACCAAAAAAAAAAAAAAGTCAAGATTCAGTCATTTGAACTTTTTGACCTGGTGGAATTGAACTACTATGCCTCCAACCTTTGCCTCCTATGCCACTAAGAACTTATTATATTTCTTTTGTTTAGTTTCATATATGTATGTATATATATATATATACATACATATATATTAGCCTACAAATGAAAAAAATATTTTATCTGTTTATCTTTTCTTTGGATGTCTTTGAGTCATTTATGGTTTGCTCATAATTGAGTCCTGTGTACATATTCTGTGTTTATATTTTGGTCTCCTAGCAATTATATTTTCTTACTTGTTTATTTGTCAGGAAAAACATTAAGAATTTAATTTAATAGGCAGAGCCATGAGTTGTGGTGTAGTCACTCTATTTGTTTAATAAAAACAAGAGAAAAGAAGGATACAACAGAACCTAATTTTTATAAAGTTTAAATGTTTTGACACATAAGATTGCACATATTTATTGGCGAAATCACTAGATATTTTGATAGATGCACACATTGTATAATGTTCAAATCAGGATAAGCATATCTCCCAAAACAATTATAACTTCTTTGTGGTGAAAACATTCAAAATCCTTTTTTCTACATGTTCTCTTTTTCTTTTTTGAAGTACTGGGGCTTAGCCTCAGGCCCTTGTCCTCATTCAGATGCTAGACTAGCAAGCTACCAATTAAGCCATGCCTCCAGCCTGGAAGGTAAAGTTTTGTGGACTTGCCTGGGCATATTCTTCAGCTCTCAGCCTTCTAAGTAGCTACCAGTGTAAACTACCAGCACCTGGCCTTTTCTAGCTTTTTTGAGCTATAGAGTACATTATGGTATTCTACGGTCATCCTGAAATTAGTTCTATGATCAACTATACGTCCATTCTTTTGTCAACTTTCTTCAAGCCTTCTTCCTAGTCATCCAAGACTCTGCCAACCATTTTTCTAGTCTCACTTTCTATCAACTTTCTTAGACTCTATATGGGAAGTAAGATTAAGTAGTATTTACCTTCCATGCCTTGATTTGACATAATAACCCCAAATTTCATCTGCCTTTGCAGCAAATGACAAGATTTCTGTATTTCTTTATTTTTCTTTATTTTATTAAGTGTATATGTATGCGCATGTATGCATGTGCTAGTCCTGGGGCTTGAACTCAGGGCCTGAATATTGTTCCTGAGCATCTTTTGCTCAAGGTTTACACTCCACCAGAACTTCACTTCCGGCTTTTTCTGAGTCCTCTGTTGGAGATAAGAGTCTCATGGCCTTTCCTGCCCCAGCTGGCTTAAAACACAATCCCCCTCCTGAGTAACTAGGATTACAGGCATGAGCCACCAGTGTCCAGCTTGGCTTTTTTCCTTGCCTATGTTTTCTGAGTATTTAAGATCTCAAAAAATAATGTTACCAAATCCAGCTCCTGAAGTATTTCTTCTTTGTTTTCAGAACCCCATTTTTATATGGTTTTTATTGTAAAAATGCTGTACAGAGGGGTTACAGTTACATGAGCAAGGCAATGAGTACATTTCCTACCAAGCATTGTTGCCTCCTCCTTTCTTTTTCCCCTACCAGCCCCTCCCTCCCACCTCCACAACTACACCCCGCCCCTTGGCTTAAACTGTAAAGTTAGTTTTTCAACATAGTGTTTTGTGCATCTCATTGTTACAAATGGGTCAACCTGTATCCCTATTTAAACATTTTGTTTTTTTTTCCTTCCCTCCCCAAATTAGAAAAGTGTATTTACAAGATGCAGGGCACTGACATCAAATACAGTGAAAACAGGGGTTATACTCTGGGGGAGGAACATATAAAGAAACAAAAAAAAATCACATGGTACTTTATAAATACGTTAGAAACAATAGCAAGAAAGAAAAAAAATGCTTGTGTCCCTATCTTGGGCAGAACCTCATTTTTAACTATAATCTGAGTATACCTCATTAAAATACTTTCTCTTCAAATTTTCTCTTATTTCCTTCGAGCAATACTGCATTATGACTGCATACACCAGTATCATTAAAATGGTATTTTGTATGTATTATTTTAGATCCAAAATGAACACAAATAAACACATTCAACAAGCATTATAATCTATACTCTTCTGGCCTGAGGTTTTAATTGCAAAAACCCTTTAATGGGCTCACATGACAGAATCAAGATCCTGTTAACTCCTGTCATCATTCTACATTCTGCTGGCCTTTTCATGGTACATTTGAAAATGGAGAACAAAGAGGCAGACAAGGAAAGAAAATCTTCATAATGATGTCCTAATGCAGCTGCCTACCGCTTTTCTTCATCATGTTTATTAACTTCATTTTACAGTGAATTGATAAGGAGTTTATAGAGATTAAAAAATTTCACAAGAGTCCTCATATACCACAGCAAATTTTCCTGGCTTTACAGTATAGGTCAAATGTGGTGACAAATGGGCAATGAATGAAAGGAGTGAAACCAGGATAGCCTTATGATCAAAAAATGAAAAGGGAAATTTAAAAATGTGTGGTATTTAATTCTTTCAATGTCTTGAAAATTCCATCACTCAGACAGAACCCTTAACAGAAATCTAATTCTCCAGTTGCTGGACAAAGTTAATTAATTTGCAAATATATTTCATCTTCTAAGTGACAGCCTTGTCTACTCCAGGCAATGAGAAAAGAAGAGGCTAAAACTGGAGCACAAAGTGCTGGTGGGCTCATATGACACAGCTCTAACCCTGGAGAATCGAGGTGACACCAACTCATTACGTCTCCTCTAAATGAGCTCCTTGTAAAAGGGAAATATTTTGATTAAGGTGGTGAGGGGGGCACTTGGCAACACTCTCCATGTGCTGCTTCTAATTGCTCTGCTGTAAACGTAAGCTTCTTCAAAGATGTGGTGCCTGCAGGGAAAGGGGTTCTCCTGGCTTTTGTTATCAGCCCCAAAGTAGGTGGGGAGATTGCTTGCTTTCTTTTCCTGATTCCTCTGGTTGCTCTGTTTCTTGTCTGGTTGCTGTGTTTCTTCTCCAGTGCCTTTGTTTTAGATCCACTTGTATGAGTAGGAGTCTTACAAAAGACCTCTCTTAGTAATTTATACTGCCAAGATTATAGCTCAAGGGTTGGTGGGGATCCTAGGGTTCTAGCCTGGGCTGTTTTGATTTCTGTATAATGATTTCCAGCAATACAGAGCCTTTCCTTGTATACATATCACTTTATAGGTTGACAGGTAAAAGAATTACAAGTCATGTAAAACAAATAAAATAATTCATACATGTAATCCTAGCTACTCAGAAGGCTGAAATCTGAGGATCATTGTTCAAAGCCAGCATAGTCAGGAAAGTCCATGAAACTCGTATCTTCAGTGAATCACACACAAAAAATGTAAGGAAAAAGTTAAAAGCTGGAAATAGAGCCATGATTCAAGTAGTAGCACACTAGCATTGAATGAAAAAGCTTAAGGACAGCACTGAGTTCCTGAGGTCAAATTCCTAGCACTAGCACAAATATACACACACAAAACATACACATGCATACATACAAATACATATGTACCAACATATATACATACATGCATACATTTGTGATGGAATTTTTACATATTTTCTGTCTCAGCAACATTCAAGGTTTTTGTTTGTTTTGGGCAGTAGTAGGGCTACTTGTGAGAGAAACTAACTCTCATTTGAGCCATGTTAATAGCTCTTTTGTTTTAATTTTGTCTTTGAAATACACGCTTGTGCTGCTTCCTCTGCCCAGGCTAGCCTTAAACTCATGAGTAAGTCTCTGCCTCATGAGTAGCTAAGATTGTACACTTGTACAAGCTCAGTCATTACATCATCATTCACATAGTGAAAAAGGAGAGTATGGTTAAGGATAAAGATAGAGGTTTACAACAGGAAAAGACAATGTAGTCCTTGGTAGACCTTAAGGTAAAGGTTCGGTTTGTATTCTACATGAGAAGTATTCTTCAGTGAGAAGCCACTGAAAGCATTTATATAGAGGAATTCCTTGACGGAATTTGTTTTTTGTAATAAATGATGGGATGAGGGAGGAGAGAGATGGTATCAGTCATGCTCTTATAAAAGTTCTAATCAACAAAGCTGGGGGTATGGAAAAGTTGGTTAAGTGAAGATATATACAGATGATAGAGATCACAGGTCTTTCTAAAGAATGGGTAAAGTAGAAAGTGGGTAAAGATGGGTAAGTCAGATGTTTTCTAGGCTGGTATTGAGCCATTGAATGGTCCTAAGCTCTCGAGCATTTAGTTACTTTAGAACTTGAGCCTTTGCATGCTCTTTAGTTTCTGTGCAAAGTATCCAGTATGCTACCTCCAAATCTTGGTTTCAGGGTAGAAAGGAAGAAGGTCAACAAAAATAATATTGTTTAAAGAACAGTCTATCTAAAATGGAGTCAAGAGAGCTCTAAGGACAGAGAACTTACACATGTCTCAAGTGGCTGCCTATAAATGTGAACTTTTTGTCACCTAGATCCTTTGGGAGTGACTAGATAATTACACTGTGTCTAGACACTCAAGATGTGTGTCAAGAGGTTATCTGACTATAATTTTATGGACATTTTTATGGTATATATACATTCTGTTCTTTATAATCCATCAATCATGTAGCCCTTTCTTCTTGCAGTCTTTTCTAAATTCAACATGTTGCTCTGTAAACTTTTAAAGAGCAAGTTTAATCACCTTATAATGATTTACAGCTTTCTTCCTTTATAAGCTTCTGTTCTTTCTGACATCCTTGAAATATGTGGTTGGTTCTCCCTTCATCTACATTTCTCTAAGTGTAGTTTCTGAGGTTTTAAATAATGTTTTTGAGGAAATGTGGTCAGAACCTAAAAACTAAGTTTTTTATTAACTTCTGTTTAATTTCCTTGACATCATGTCTGTTTTAACAAGTGCTTTTTTTTTCTTTTGGCATGCCTTTGTTTCTTTGTTCTGCATTTACTCCTATGGATACTTGCACTGCAATTTGTACTATTCCAGATCCACGTGTAGAAAACCTTGTTGTTTTACACAGACATTCCTTCCTATCTTTTGCTACAGGAAGTCCCAGTCCTATGATCAGTACCTGCATAACTTTTGTGAGGAGTCTAATTTAGGATTCTAGCTCCTTCCATCTTGTTTTGCATATCACTTATTTGCTGAGCCTTTCCCTGCTAAATCTGTAACTAGGAGGGATGGAATATTCTCAAAACGTATGGCAAATTTTCATAATAATTCTTCACTTTTAGTCTAGTTTCCTTGAAATACGTACCCTGAAAAGTAATCCACCTTTTTTCTCATTCTTAGGCAAAACACTGAAGATGATTAGAATATGAATTGATTTATGTAAAGCTCTAAGTCTGGTATGTATTAGAATGAGCAAAAACAATGGCAAAGAGAACATTCTAAAAATAATGGAGAAGTTGTAAGGGGTAGCCAGTAATAGAATTGCTGAAACAAAACAAGAGAGAAAAATGTGTCAAAGAGAGAGGAGACTAAGAAAGAAAAGAGAGCTACACTTCCCTTTGCAAATACCACAGAGCTGTTCTGTCTTGTTAATGATCACTGATTTGGAAATTTCAAGGTGCACATTTCATTTCCTATCTTGCAAAATAGGAAAGCAAAAGTATTGTTTCTCTTCATTTAGTAACCAGAGATTTATTTCTAGGTAGTTTTACAATATACCAATCAAATGAATTGTAGCTAAAATTTCATTTCATTCAGATCCAGTGAACTACAGGTCCAGTGAACTAATGACTAAGAGGACCATTTGCTTCATTCACAAGGGTGGAATTCTACCATAAAAATAAAAGTGAAAAGAAAAAAAGAAACACACTGATTCAACAAGGTGTTAAGGCAGGATCTGTAAGCTAGGTTTTTTTTTTCTTTAAAAAATGATCAATCACCTCCTGCAATCTAAAAATGGGGGTATAAAGCAATTTTTATAATGCCAGATAGCACTAAAAAGCTTGAAATTGCCTCATTCTTTTAAAAGAAAACATTATTCTAGCTAAACTTTCCACCCAGTTGTCATAGCAACCTTGCCATTTTCTACCATGTAGAGACAATTAGATATTAACCTGGGCATTTAGAGAAAGACACTTCTAACTTAGAGAAAGACTTGTTGATTTGTGTTTGGCTGAATAAGCCAAAGAATTACCATTATAATTCTTCGGGAGAGCAAATGCTCTTTGAGCCTTGTAGGACATTGTCGTAGAAAAGAGTAGCTCTAATTCATAGAGATAAGCCACACATACTGAAATAAAAAGGATATAAATGGGGCTGTGTTAGCTAGTAGTTTACCAGCTGGAAAACTAGAGAAAAATGACATTTTTTTTATTCCTCAGCCATAAATCTTTAATATAGTAATGGGCACTGTTGCAGTTTCACACTAAAATGCCAGACTAATTCAAATGAGACTTAATTGAGAAAAGACATTGAGGGAATTAGATCACTATGTTTTCATAAACAATGATTATCAGATCTGCAGCCCTAACCCTTTTATTTACACTTATCCATCTTGTGAGAGTAGCAACAAGTTGGGGACCCCTCGAGAATGTAGGAATTAATCCTTCCTTTATTAAAGTTTTTGTCAAAGTAGCACCCTTCCTTTCTCATCAATTAAGATAATAAACCTTTTTTTCTATCTAGTACAGTTTTTTTCCTACTTATCTAATAAATTCAATGTAGGAGAGAGTAGGGGCATATGAACAGGAAGGCAGAGCTCTTATGGATTAAATGGAACTCATAAAACATAGCTGAATATGAGTTTATCTCTGAGGTCATATAATTCTCTGGTTAATGTTGATGTAGATCATAGTGATCCCCATATATGGATGAAGAACAAGATGAAATTCATTTTAAAAAATGACTACAAGAAAATAAAAGTTTTTATTAAGAAATAAACATTGGGTTGTTCTCTTCAATATGTGAAGCAGAGGAATAGGTTTTGTAATTATGCTGTCATTGTTTAGAATATTTAGGGCACTCTTCTAGAAATTGCTTCTGAAGTCTCTTGAATGTAATTTGATTGGCCTTAATGAAGAAAATCTGTGTCCTTTGAGAGTAAGGCAAATCTATTTTAAAAAAAGGTGGGTATTCAAGTTCAACAAATTGATTTTTGCTTTAGGATTTTTAACCTTTAAACAAAGAGCAATAAAGCTTGTGTTGTGTATACTTTAGGTTTGGCAAACTAGTTCATAAGCTAGTACTTCCATAAAAATGCCACAGATTATATGGTTTAAATAACAGAAGATTATTACCAATTTGGTGGCTGTGAATCTGAGACCAAACTGTCAGTTGTGGGAAGTCCTTTCTTCTGAGTTCCATGAGTCATTTTTCAAACCTTTCTCCTTGACTTGTACATTTTTCTTCTTCATGTTTATTTCTTCTGTTCCTGTCTATGTGAATTTTTTTAATAAAGGACAGTAGTTAGGTTGAATTAGAGTGCACTCTGATGACCTCTTTTTACCTTAATTGCTGCTTGAAAGACATTATCTCCCATTACAGTGTCAGGATGAAGTACTGGGGTTAGCACTTCAAACTATTAATTCAGGAATGGGTAGGGAATTCCCTAGTTGGGTATGGCTTCTAAACAAAAGGTAAAGGCAATTCACTCCAAGGATATTTTTGTTCTTTGGATGTTGTATCAGTCATTCTTTGCTGCCTAACAAATCTTCCCATGCATAAGAAGGCTAAAAACTATTACTTATCACAATTCTATGAGATGTCCAGAGACTGTTTCTCTCATTACTTCTGTGCTTACTGAGTGGACTGCATCTAGAGAAGTCCTCCATCCTGGAAGGCACACGATGGACTCATCCACATCTGGTGTTTGGTTCTGCGGGAAGGATTCTGGACTCACATTCTCTATGAGCTAGACCAGCTTCCTTACATTCTGTGTTCAAGGTGGTGTTCAGAGTTCAAAGGAAGAATCTGTAAAGTCTTAGGATGCCCAAACGATGAAGTTTGTATGTGGCTTATTATCTCTTTCAAGACAACTCATAGGCTAGCCCAAAGTTAAAGAATTGGGAATATATTCTACCTGTTTTTGTGATGGTGTATGTTATGATTGTGAGACAGGATCTTTTGAGGTAGCCTAGGCTGGCTGGCCTCAGACTTGATATGTAGTCTAGCCAGGAGGTCATGCTCTTATTGCATCCGCCTAATTTTCTAACCCCAGCCTACCCAGTACTACAATTATAACCATATATGATCAAGCCCAGCTGGATGCTACCTTTTGTTTGGAGAAATTACAGACACATTGTGGCTATATTAAGTTTATCACAGAAATACAAATTCTGTTAGGTTTAAAAAATGCTGCTCCTTCTATCATTGTCGTGTCTATTAACTTTTACAGGAGAGTGCCATTCACAAATTCATTTTTTAATCTTCATTATTTGACTTTACAATGTATCTTCTTCCTGACTTATTTTTAGATGCTATTAGTTTTGGTTGAGCATTACTTTGTGTTTTAACTGTGATGAAAAAGACATCCTAAGCAGTTGCTCAAAGGTAGAAAACAGAAGCTCAGAGACAAAAATGTTTTAATGTTTTTTATGATCCAGGAAAGACAGAAATACAGCTGTTGAGCTTAGGTCTATATTGTAAAGATAAATAAACAAGAAGAGGAACACTGGAAGGTCTTCACTGAGATGAGTAAGGCTACTTAGAAAACTTACACATAATATTACCCATATGGCATGCCATGGAAGCAGTCTTACTTTCCTGTGCTTGCTTCACCAAGTTACAGATATCGTACCTTAAATGAGCAGAGATGATTTCATAGTTCTAGAGGACAGAACACCAAGATTTTATAGAATTCTCTTTTAGAACCTCTTCTTTCCTCTTCTGTTTTGTGGTGGCTGCCCCAGCAACCCAGTGTTGGGAATACAGCAGCATTCCAGACTCTTCAATGCACTTGACCTTCTCTTCCGCATGCCTGTGTTCTTTTCCTTTCCTTCTCTTTTTACAAAAAATCATATCTTCCAGGGCCATCCATATAATCCATGGCAATATTTTCATCTCAAAACACTTAACTTTATTATATTTGCAAAACCTCTTTTTTTAAAAAAATAAAGTAGCTTGCAAATGTCAGGGGTTAGGTTTTGATATATTTTTGTGGCTAATATTCAGCCTTCTAGAGCAACTGCCAATATACTATGGTCTCTTCAGCCTCTAAGATTATTCTATTGCAAAGAACAAATAAAGCAAAAGGAGACAAGAAGATGTGGATATTCAACTGTGCCTATACTCTCCCTTCTCAGCTCCAAGGCAAACAACACTCTACTCAACTACATTCTATAGACAGAAGACAGCATTATGTCTTGTAGGGTTCAGAGGTTCTTAGCTTCTGGGAATCTGGGACTAAAGGAAATAGCCCTTGATTATTTTCTGTGGAAAAATCCTGATGAGTTACAATCTTATCCTATTTCTCTTCTTTCCTTTCCTTTCTTTTTTTCCTATTCTTTTCTTTCTTCTCTTTTTCTTGTGTTTGTACCAGGGTTTGAATTCAAGGCCTTGTGCTCTTGCTTGTTTTTGTTTTTTAAAAATTTTTCTTAAGGCTGAGACTCATGACTTGGAGCCTCTAGTCTTGTTCAGTTAAAATATCTGCAAAATTTTCTTGAATTCCATTGTAGGCAAGGCAAAATAGGCTGAGCAAGGATCAACTCAAGCTTTATTTGAGTTACTATGGCAAAGAGCACAAAAATGCCCCCAGGTTCAGTCTCAGGTTACAACCAGACCAAATAACTCTAAACCACTCTTAAGTCTAAATGCTACTTCCCAGAAACAAGCTAGAATAGGAAAAATGGCTCCATGAATTTTCTGAGAAAATTGATCTCATTTTTAATCTGTCTTTGAATCAATTCTTAGCTTTCATAAACAGGATCTTGATCGGCATGATAGGTTTAAAAATATTTTCTATTGTTATTATAAACATTATGTTCAGAAGGGTTACCATTTCACAAGTCAAGTAATTAATGAGTACCTTTCTTTTTGGACAGTATTACCTCTTCCTTTTCTCTCTCCCAGGTTTTTTCCTCCCATCCCCACCCACAAGTTGTATAGTTCATTTTCAACACATTGTCTAGTGAGTACCATTTCTGCATTTGTTCACTGTTTGTCCCTCAATTTCAGTGATTTTCTCATGCCCCCCCCCAAAGACTGATAAACAAGATAAATAGAAAAGGAAAAAAAAACCCAAAAACTCTTCCTTCCATTTCCTGGAGTTACATTTTAGTAAATAATATGTTCTATGATCAGAGTCACAGGAGCATTGCACCTTTGTGTTCCTCCCCTAAGAATATTCTCCTTTGGTCTCACTATGGGTAAATGCCAAGAGTCCTATATAATTGATCATGTCTTAGTATATTTTAGAGCTAGCTTCTGCATCTGAGAAAAAAAACAAAAACATGTATTGTCTGCCTCTCTGAGCTTGGATTACCACTTAACCTGAGTTGTTCTAGATCCATCTATTTTCCTACAAATGGTATATTATTCTTTCTAATGACTGTAAAATTCCACTGTTCATAGCTACCACATTTTTTGATCCATTCATCTATTGCAGGACATCTGGGTTGTGCTTCCACAACTTGGCTATTCTGAATAGTGCAGCAATGAGCATGGATATACACGTGTCTTTATAGTATCCTGGTTGTGATGTTCAAGGCAGATGCTCACGAATGGTATGGATGGGTCTTAGAGAAGATCTTTATTTAGTTTTTTGAGGAACCGTCAGAATGCTGTCCAGAGTGGTTGTACTAGTTTACATTCCCACCAACAGTGCAATGGCTTCCTTTTTCTCTATATCCCTGCCAACATTTGTTGTTCAAATTCACAATGAGTCAGTGTAACTGGGGGTGAGATGATAATTTTAAATATAATATATAACAGAATGTATAATTCTCTAGGACAGGAATCTTGGAATGTTTGAACTTTCATATGCCTAGAGAATAACCACAGATAGCTAAAGAACCTTCCTTTAAGCAGTTAGTTACATCAGCTACAAGAGATGTAATAGTAGCTTTTACATGGAGCACTGGCTCCTGAAATGTGGTTAATAATTTTAGGTTTATTTTACATGTGTATTTATTAAGACATGAGGCTATTCTAGTCCTTGCTTAAAAGCTCTTTAGCTAGCTTCTAATATAACAGTATTATTGCACATAGGTGCAGGGTGTTTTTGAGAGTGTCTCTGCAGACACTCTCAATGAAATTTCCATATGCCTAACAATCACCTAGGTGGTTTATGACAAATACAACTTCCTGAGTCAGGTGCTTCAGAAAGTCTGATCCTATAGAGAGGTGATACCTTGAGAATTTCAATTCAAATATTTGAGGACTGCTTACTGAGAAACACTCCCCTAAGGAATGTTCCCAGACGTCTAGTTTATAATATGCCTTCTTTTAGAAAAACCAACATCCGAGTACTACTCAATAAGTGACATTGGAGAAAGATAGGTAAACTCAAAATATTTTCTAATTTCTAATTTGTTTCCATGATAGTTTGAAGAAATGAGTCATCTAAATTGTATTCAAAAACACTGGCCATAATTAATAGGACTTGTTTTAGTTTTAAAAATACCTAGAATAGAGAATCTTTATCAAAGGAGAAAATGTCTTTGTTTTATGGTAAAAAGCAATGTTGCTCTAGCTACCTTGATGTTCAGTTCACTCCCGGACATCTGTCACTTCCGGACCCATGTTATATTCCTCAGCTTGACTTTGTAATCCTGTATCAAAGAAAGAGCACACTGGTAAATTCTGAAAAGATTTGAGACATAGGCATACACACAAAAGGTCCCAGCAAGAAAGCTAAGCTTTTGTTGGAGGAAATGAGAGCTATCTGTGTGATCACTGGGTCTCCATCCATACATCTAGAGAGAGAGATTTTCATTACAGAAAGTCATAGTACTTTAATGAACTCTGTGTTTAAATCTTTCCCATATCATCTTTAAAAAAATTTTTTTTGCTCTTACTGTGTTCTATCACAGAAAACTAAAATAATAAATAAAATAAATATTAGGGTAAAAGTAGAGAGCCTATATTTGAACCCTTTTTTCTTTCATGGGGATTTCAGAGCAAGGGCATGCTTTAGAAGTTTAGAGTAAGCGGTGATTTAATAAGATTGTAATGATCAGATTGTCCCCAGGAAAACGAGGACAGAACTGGCCATGTCTAGCAAGCCCGGCCTCTTACAGAGAGCATCAAGGTCCTTAGAAGTGACTGGCCTTGCTCTTTGTTCATTCCACCAAGAGATATTGATTGACCACCCTGCTGCGCTTCATGAGAAGACTGTTTCTGGGTTTATCCCTCATGAGAAAATCCCAGCACATGAGAAAAATGCTAATTTGAAATATCCCACCAAGATCCCTGAGAACACACATATATGTGACAAACTCTTAGGTCACATCTCAGAAGCCATATACTCTTAGATATTTTTAAGCTCTCCTCTTAAAAAATATGTGTGTGTGTGTGTGTGTGTGTGTGTGTGTGTATGTATGTGTGTGTGTGTGTTCATCGCATTACATTCTATGGTATTTTCCCCTTAAATCCACACTCCTTTCCCCAATTCTGACTTTAATCAAACTTTGTAGCATTCAAAATTCTTATAGCAACAAGGCCTTCGAGAGAATTTGACTTATGCATTAATGTATTTGCTCTGTTAGGTATATATCAAAATGTAATCTCTGGAAATAGAGATGAGAGCACTTTTTTTCATATTTATTTTTACCATTTTTAACTAGTTGTCCAAAGGACTTGCAATTAAACTAAGCAGTTTGTAAATACATTGTGTTTTGTTCAGTGTCATCTCTTTCAACATTCCTATTTTTAATTAACTATACAGTATTTTTTTACAGTTTGATATATTTAAGGTTCAAAGATAATCCTTAATAAAGTTGAAACGGAGGGAAAAGTTACAGATAATTTTGGGGGAAGAAACTATAATTATGATATCAAACATTGACAAAAATAGAAAGTAATATACCTAATGAAATGGAACTTCAGCAAAAGGATGAAATGCGTATTTGAGAAGGCACATGTCTAAATGAAAGTAAAAGTACAGAATATACTTAGAAAATATGTTAGAAACAATAGCAAGAGAGAAAAAACCACTTGTGTCCTTATCTTGGGGTTTATTTCACTTAACATCAACTTATCTGACCTTTCCTGCTTGTCTCAGACATATACTACTTATTGCAAATAAGGGAAACCATGGGACCTATGTTTCTTTGGGCCTGGCTTACTTCACTTAATATATTTTTTTCCAAGTCTTTCCATTTCCTATCAAATGGGGCAATGCCATTCTTTCTGATGGAGACATAGAATTCCATTGTGTATATATACCACATTTTCTTGATCCATTCATCTACTAAGGGGCATCTGGGTTGGTTCCATATCTTAGCTATGGGGAAGGGAAGGGAAAAAACAAATTGCTTAAATAGGGATACAGATTGACCCATTGCAACAATGAAATGTACAAGATGCTATAACCCCTCTGTACAGTATTTTCACAATAAAAAACTTCTTTTACAAAAAAAAGAAAAACAAACTTTACAATTTAGGGGGGGAGAGGGAGTGT
This sequence comes from Dipodomys ordii, assembly GCF_000151885.1. Taxonomy (NCBI): domain Eukaryota; kingdom Metazoa; phylum Chordata; class Mammalia; order Rodentia; family Heteromyidae; genus Dipodomys; species Dipodomys ordii. Next base: position 250,636 of record NW_012267542.1, on the reverse strand, counting down.
AGTTGTGGGGAGATGGGAGGAAAGGGATGGTAGGAAAAAACAAAGGAGGAGGCAAAAATGCTTGATAAGAAATATTTTCATTACCTTGCTCATATAACTGTAACCCATCTGTACAATATTTTAATAATAAAAAACTTATTAAAATAATTAAAGAATGGCTAAGCAAATAAAATATTTTATTACATTGTGAAAGAAAAAAGAAAATATGATTATATGAACACTTGTAAAATTCATTAAAATGTGTTTGGTTAAAAACATGCTATCACCTAACAAAAAGTGTTATACTTGAAATTTATTCATTTGAAAAGATAAAAAGAAAAGTAAATATATTAAAATTGAACTTAAAAATTACTTAAGAATAATATATCTAAGTGCTAGTTTTCTAAAGGAACCACTATAATAGAACTGATATAATGCAAAGAAATTTGATAAAATAGCAAATATCTAACTGAAAAGAAAGAAATTACAGTATTATTTTATTTATTTATTTTTTGTGCCAGTACTGAGGCTTGAATTCAGGGCCCAGGCAATGTCCCTTAGCTATTTTGCTCAAGAAATAGAGGCACAGATCTGCTTCTGGCTTTTTGCTAGCTAATTGGAAATAAAAGTTTCTTGATTTATATGCTTGCACTTTCAACCTTAATTCCTGTCTTTCAGTCACCTAAATATCTAGGATTATGGGAGCTGGAGTCCTTGAGCTCAAGCCCAAGTAATGGGACACAAAAATGATTTTGAACATATAAACACCTTTGTGTAAATTGCAAAGGTGGAGATTTTCCAAATGTCTTATAGATCACTTTTCAAATAAAAATCAGGGACATGATTAAGGGTGGAATATGAAAGTTATTCCTTTTATTGTTGTGGCAACTAAACATGATCCCTATTATACTATGTTGGATGCAATAGATTTTGATGTTTTACCAAAGAAGAAATAAAGATTTTAAATAAAATAATGTTAAAATCATATTTTATATATTGTTTGCTTAGTGCTTGTACATTCAACTAAAAATTGGTAGATAACGTGTGTGTGTGTGTGTGTGTGTGTGTGTGTGTGTGTGTGTGTGTGTCTGTGTCTGTGTTGGTCCTGGGGCTTAAACTCACGGATTAAATACTATCCCTGACTTTCTGTGCTAAAGGCAACTTTCTCACTCTTGTGCACAACTCCACTCCAGACTAAAGGTGTGGTTAATTAGAGAAAAGAGTCTCATAGATTTTCCTGCCTACACTGGTTTTGAACCTTGATCCTTGGTTCTCAGACTCTTGAGTACCCAGGATTACAGGTGTTAGCCACTGGCACCCAGCAATATATACACTTCAAGAAGTGATTTATGGTGATATCAAAATATATGCAACAATAGAAACAAATAAATGATGATATAAAAGTTAAACTCACTAGGTCGTGAGAAGGGTGAAGTATTTTAGGGTGAGTTGAGTAAATGATGGGTAGGTTCAATAAAAATTAAAAGGTTACAATTCCACCAGAAAAGAAGAAAGAAAGGCTTGGGTAGATGAAACTGCATGCTATACTTAAAAATAGGAAAATGTGTTTACACACAAAAATTCACAACTATGCACAAAATATCTGTAATTTGAATGTCAAAGTATCAAAAAGATTTTGAAAGAGTTTAAAAAATGCTTACTAATATTTTTCTAGTAGTGGTAAAATATTCATAAAAAATTAAATTGAGAAAGCTACACTCAAGTATTAAAAATTTACTTTGATGTCAACATCAAATAGGCAGACAGAATAAAATAGGAAAGTGGTAAATATTATATATATATGTGTATAGATAGATAGATAAAGAGATAGATACATAGATAGATATATAGATAGATTTTTGTGTGTGTGCTGGTACTGCTGGGGCAGCCTTTAGGCACTATCCTTTAGCTTTTTTTTGATCTACCACTTCAGCCACACCTCCAATTCTGGCTCATTTTTGGGTACTTAATTAGAGATCAGAGTCTCATAGATTTTCTTGCCTGTCCTGATTCCAAACCACAATCCTCATATCTTTGCCTTCTAGGATTACAGGCATGAGCTATTGGTGTCTAGCTAACTTAATATTTTTAAGGTAAAGGACAAATGACTCTGTAAATATTGTTGTGATACCCAGCTACCGATTAGAAAATAATGCATCTGAAATTGCAAGTTTAAATATTAAATAAAACCATAAGATGCCAGGAGAATTTGAGATGAAATTTTCTCTTTAATCTCCAAATGATTAAATACTAAAAAGGAAAAATAATTTAAAAAATATTCTAAATGAAAAAAAATCTGAGATATAAATATTTTAAATATTTTATAGCAATAAAAAAGAAAAGAAGAAATACCGAAGTAGGAAAAAATATTTGGATAAATATTTAGATAAAGAGGTAATTTCTATAAAATACAAAGAGCTAGTACAACTTCAAAACTTAAAAAGTGAAATGGCACAAATAGTGCTCACACAGAAAAGAAAGTATACAGAAGTAATTGGCTACTCTCATTAATCTAAAATGCAAATTTAAGCAATGAGGTATTATTAAAACTAGCAAGAGTAAATATTTCCATAATATTCAGAATTGATGGAGGTAGAGGAACTGAGTACCCAACATTCCTGAGAATACAAATTGCACATTTTTAAATGAACATTTAGCAGTATCTAACATTTTTTAATCTTCCATATTCATTGAGCCATCTGTTCCCTTGTTATTAAAAAAAACAACTCTTACATAATATCCTTTTAGAGCTGGGCATAGGTGGGTAACCCATGGTCCTAGTTACTCACAAGACTGGGATCTGGAGAATTGCAGGTCAAGACTAGCCCAGGCAGAAATGTTGCCTAGAGTCTACCTCCAAAATAATCAGGAAAAATCAGAGCTAGTAGCATGACTCTAGTTGTAGAGTGCTAGCTAAACAAACCCAAGACCCTGAATTCAAACTTTAGTACCCCCAATCCCCTCAAAAAAACCTGATTTATGTGTGCATTTGACCACAATGTGAGCAATTATGATTTTATAAAACTGTTTTTTACTAGTAAGAAACTAGAAAAAACATAAATATATGCTGAATGAGGCCTTGCAAATTTTACATATTTGCACTGAGACTAGGACATATACAAATACTAAAAAGGTTGTGAAAATATATAGAAAAGTAAATTAAGTCTGATTCTATTTATATAAAAATACTAGAATACAACACACACACACACACACACACACACATACTCTCTCTCTCTCTCTCTCTCTCTCTCTCTCCTGATAGCAGGGGTTTCACTTTGTAAATTAAGATAGGGGCCAGTATATGAACAAGGACAATTTATTAATTTTAGGGGTTTTTTTGTACCTTTCTGGCTTGTGGTCAGAGCAACATTGTGTTTTCCTAGTTGCTGTTATAATGATGTGGATGCTAATAACTTTTTAAACAAGTAAGTAAAGGAGGGAGACATGAGGCAGCATTGGGAAGGACATCCTGGCCAACTTGATATTGGCATTGAGTAGCATTCCAAATACAGAGCAAGCAGTAGCTTCCATGACAATGGCACCTGAGACTCCTCAACACCTAGTTTCAGGCACTGGATAAGTATAGTCACAAAAGAGGAAGTAGATTCTCTACTCATATATGAAATACAAACAGAGAAAGAAAGCTGGTCAGGGATGTCGGAGCATGTTAGAAAAGAAATGTCAGAATATTGAACTCAAGGAATCTAAACACAAATTTTGTTTGACATCCATTTGGTGACTACATACTGATGTCATCTCAGTAAGCCTCTATAGAAAAAGTATGATAATCTTCATCCAGATAGTTATGAAAAGATGTTTTTGGAATACTATTTTGTATACTAGATAGAAGTTCTGGGTTGTTTTAGAGTGAATGACTTGTAGTAGACTTCCACTTCCCTCATTACCATATTCAAAGCAGGTAGATTTAATGAGCATATCATCTAAATCAAAATAGCTTAAACATTCAGAGTGGATTCACAATTTGCACTACTCCAAACCTGAGATAGACTTGAATACACTGAATTTTAAGAAGTAGGCCTCTGACTGGTAAGATATTCACTTTACTAGTCTATGTGCCAAATGTAAACCCCACACATCTTCTTTTTTTTTTTTTTTTTGTCAGTTGTGGGGCTTAATTCTAGGCCTGAGCACTTAGCACTCTACCACTTGAGCTACAGCACCACTTCCAGTTTTCTGGTGGTTTATTAGAGATAAGAGTCTCATGGATTTTCCTGCCCGGGCTGGCATTGAACTGTAATCCTCAGCTCTCAGCCTCCTGAGTAGCTAGGAATACAGGCGTGAGCCACTGGCGCCTGGATCCACACATCTTCTTTTCTTTGTCCCTTACATCCCAGCATCTGTCCTTTTCTATTAGCTGGTATTTTACCCAGTTAAAATGCTTTCTTTGTCTCTGTGGATTTGAATTACTCAACCTCAATCGAAGGTGTGATCTGTTCAATCATTCTCTGAGCAATGATGTATCAAATTCATTAAAAACAGAGAATAGCTTAGAAATGAGAGATGTACATACAAATTAACCCTGGAAAAATCGCTGTTTAATTCTATCTAACAGTAATGCTTTTGCTTAAAGTAGAAATGAGGTTAGCCTGTGATGATTTAAATGTGCTTTTTAAAAAAACCAGAAAATATCCAATTTACCGTATCTGTGAGAATCAACTTTCTGTACATGAATTAAAAACAAATCTTTCATAATTTGGAAATATTATTCTCTCCAAGCTTAATCTTACATTATTTCACACAATGACCTCGGCTCTGTAAGTACTCATCTAAAAAGGACAGTTATTACAGGAAGTAGAACTGTGGCTCAAGCGGTAGAGCACTAGCCTTGAGCAAAAAAAAAGTTTAGGTACAATCCTGAGTTTAGGCCCCAGGAATGGCACAAAAATAAAATAAAATAAAATACTCACTTATTTGCATGGTTAATTTTACTACCCAGTGTCTTTGTTTCTGAAAGCCTTTCTACCCATTATATGTGGCTCTCTCTCATCTGGGAAGGGCCTGCTTTATCATGTTTCCAATCACTGTGGCTAATCACTGTCTCTAATCCCTTGCCCTTTGTCACTTACAGTGACTCCTATTTACATTCAACTCAGTGACATTTCATGCTATTAAATTACTCTGACTGTGAGCAATTCATTTTCTCTGGATTTCACTTTCTTCATTTACAAAATGAAGCAGCTGAAGAAGTTCAATCACTTATTCAACAAAGATTTTATAGTAGACCACTGTCAATAAGAAACACTTCTATGCACTGAGAACTCAGTAGTGGACAGATTAATTAAACTAGCTGTTGCAGTAGCCAAGGGGATATAATATGCTATCATAGTAAGCATGTTTATGATACAGTGAGTTAAAGGTAGTAGATGCTATACAGGAATTAGGTGAGCAGTGTCACAATTCCAGTGCCAAGAGCAAAGTAGCAATTGGGTTATAACTTTAAATGAAGACAAATTTCTTACTCAAGTGTTCTGAATTTTTATGTATAGGTGTATTTCTCCCAGGAAGATTCTAAGTTCTAGGGCAGTAGAATATTCACGATTAATGTCTGTTCTTTCATGCTGTGAGGAATAGCATAATAAATAAAAATTTGTATTTTGGAGCCAGAAAGACTTAGACAATAATTTCAGGCCTGCAATGGGCTTGCTCAGAGACCTTGTCTCTTCATCTATAAGGCAACAATATCTACACTGTAAGATTGTTCTGAGAATGAAATCAAGGAGTGACATTATTATAGTGGCAACTCATCGTAAGTACTTAACCAATGGGAACAATTCTTTATCTATATAAAATGTTGAGACGCATCTTTATTTATTGAATAAATAAAAATAGGTATTGAATATAAAGGGACTCAATCTATTACCTACTAAAACAAAATGTATTCTCATAAGCAAGTTCTTGGATCTTTTTATTTTCTCAGAAGTCTTTTATCTTTCTATTTTACATACAACTAAACCTTAGATAGTCAAAGGTAGTTATTTGAATAATTTAAACTTTTTTTTTTTTTGTCAGACAGGGGGCTTGAATTCAGGGCCTGGGCACAGTCCCTGAGTTTTTTTGCTCAAGGCTAGTTTGTACGCTACCACTTAGAGCCACAGTACTATCTCTGGTTTTCCGATGGTTAATTGGAGATAAGAGTTTCATAGACTTTCCTGCCTGGACTGGAATTGAACCGTGATTCTAGGATCTCAACCTTCTGAGTAGCTAGGATTATAGGTGTGAGCCTATATTGTATCACAGTATTATAATGATTTTATTTCCATGATTTTAATAATTGCACTGTAATTACATAAAAGAATCCCACCATTTTAGGGAATTTGTACTGAAGAATTTGTGTGTAAAGGGGCAAACAGTTCAAAGTATGGGTGTATTTGGTGTGTGTGTGTGTGTGTGTGTGGTTTTTTTGTTTTTTTTTTAATTTAATTTTATTTTATTTGTGAACATACTGTACAGAGGGGTTACAATTACATGGGCAGGATAATGCGTACATTTCTTACCAAGCATTGCAGCCTCCTCCTTTGTTTACCCTTCACATCCCTTCCCAGCCTCCCCCCTCCCCCCCAATCCCAATCCCAATCCTTCTCCTTCCCCCCCTTCCCCCTCCCACCCCCTGGCACCGACGTTGTAAAGCTCATTTTGGACATGACAACTTGTACTTCTCATTATTGCAACAGGTCCACCTGTATCCTTAAACAACTGGTTTTTCCCCATCTCCTCCACAAGTTATACTGACATCAAATATAGTGAAAGCAGGGGTTATACTGTGGGGGAGGGACATACAAAGCAACAAAGAGATAATCTTATAAATGCATTAGAAACACATGCATGAAAGAAAAAAACATTAAAATACATATCTAAGGGTTCATTTTCCTAACATCACATTATCTGACCTTTTCCGCTTGACTCATACATATACTAGATAGTGCATATAAGGGAAACAAGTAAGCCAGGCCCAAAGAAACATAGTTCCCATGGTTTCCCTTATATACCTGTTTTTAAATAAGCCCATACATATATTTGAGAATCTGAATCAAGCTAAGGTAAGATACCTTACCATGTGTTTGTGAGTCTAGTCCTCAGTCACAATAAAAAGTTGCAATTAAGGCTGTACACTGGGAAATTTTGCCTGGAATTCCAAACACTCAGGAAGTTGAGGTTAATCACATTTTTGAGGCCACCCTGGGCTACATAGTAATACCCTATGTTAAAAAAATAATTAAATAACCATCTAATTAACTAACTAAATAAATAATTTACAACTAAAATAACATGCAATAAATTAGCAGCTAATTGAGGGAATGAGAGTTTGAACTAGTCCTAGCCTTATCAGGGACCACAGAATGAAGTCATTTGTGTTTCTGGTACAACTTGTCCCCTGCATAAATTTTAGGATCCTTAAATGCTACTGAACCACCAAATGTATAAGTTAAGAATAGAGTGCAAAATTGAGTTTTCAGATGACTTTTGTTTAGGCATTTATATTGTATAGCTTAAACTAGCTTCTAAATTCAGCCATTAAACTCTATCAGGAGCTTCATTATTTTAGTCTCTTAAGTTTCTTTAAAACAATGAAAGAAAACTAAGGAATTTCGATCTTACCGCCTTTTGCTTTCGGTATTTGAAACTCATTAAAATTTCACTTTGTTTTCTAATTAAAGACAGAATCTGTCTATGTAGCAGATATTCTAAGAAACCAAAAAGATGGAATAATTGAATTAAAAAACAAATCATACAGGTAAATACTTGTACTTTTTAATATTTTCTTAAGATGCTTTGTATATATAATCTGTACCAAAGTCTACAATTATGCCCCTTTTGATATGTTAGAATCTTGTTTTTCTCCCTTTTTCCTGTTATTGTTTAAAAACAGCCAACATCCATCTAATCAGGATTATATATACACATGCCCATATATTTCTTCTATCTAGAAAGACCCCCCCCTTTCAAAGAAAGAGAAAAAAGGAGCCCAAATAAAAGCCCCTGTAATCAGTTACAAGAGTGCTGTACCAATTACTTCCCTACAGGGTGACCTTTTCATCTTTTAATGACATTTTGGAATAAAATCGCCCTAACAAGTTGGGAGTGTTATATGTGTCACATTTCCAATTCTATTTTTTTCTCTTGTTGGCACTGAATAAGGCCTAATGTATTCATGACCTAATTAGAGTAATTTTTGAATAATAATGACCTCCTGGGGGAGACTTTTTTTCTTGGTACTATTCAGACACATTAACTAGAACAAGTGTTTCTTAATTTTTAAGTGTTTCTCTGGTTATTGGAAGTATTTTTGCTTCATTTAAAATGGAAATTACATAACAGGAATCCCTAGAGGAAATGAGAAGCATTTTTTTGTTACAGTTTTGATAATGCTTTCTTCTCTTGAAATGTCATATTCTTGTTGTTGTGAAGGTGTTCAACTTTTCTTTCAGTCCCACGAATATGACTCTAACCCAGAAAGACTTATCACCATGTATAAGAAAAGGTTAAGTTTCTGAATTTCTGAATTAGTTGATTAAGGTCTTTAAATCCAACTATCTCCTTTAAAAAAATATAGTAAGGATGCTGTACAGAGGGATTACCGTTACATGAGTAAGGCGATGAGTACATTACTTTTAGATCATTTTTACCCCTTCCATTGTGGTTGTCCCACTATCCATTCCCTTCCTTACCTCCCTAGCTCCACCTCCGTCCCCTACCTGAAGTTGTAATGTTCTTTTCCAATATACTGTCCTGTGAGTATCATTGGTACAATGGGTCATCCTGTGTCCTTGCTTCAGTGTTTTGTTATTCCCCTTCCCCTCCCCAGATTAAACAAATGTATATATAAGATTCAGGGTACTGAAATCAAGTACAGTGACAACAGGGGATCTGCCATTGGGGAAGAACATATAAAGAAAACAAACAAGCATAAATCACATAGCACATTTAAAACTATAACAATAAAGACAGATCACTGTGTCCATATCTTGGGGTTCATTTCATTTAGCTTCATCTTATATGAACATATGCACATAGCTTTTGAGCTTTTCAGCCCATCTGATAAGATTATCTTATACATATACTAGTTATTACAAATAAGGTTAACCATAGGACTTAAATTTCTTTGGGACTGCCTTACTTCACTTAATATGTTTTTTTTCCCAAGTATTTCCATTCCTAACAAATGGGATGATGTCATGATGTTGTTCTTTCTGATGGAAACTAGAATTCATATATATATATATATATATGTACACACACACACACACACACACACACACACACATATATATATATATATATATATATATATCACATTTTCTTGATCCACTCATCTACTGAGGGGCATCTGGGCTGGTTCCATAACATAGCTATAAAGCTGTGATAAACATAGTTGTACCGGTAGCTTTAATATGGCCTTGGTTTGTGATCATTTTGGTAACTGCCCAAAAGTGGAATTTGTGGGTCATAGGAGAGCTCTAAGTATAGTCTTTTGAGGAACTGACATACTGCTTTCCAAAGTGGTTGAACAAGTTTACACTCCCACCAACAATGCAGTAGTGTTACCTTTTGGCTACATCCCCTACAGCATCTGTTGTTATTAAATTTCTTGATTACAGCCAGTCTAACTGGGGTGAGGTGGAATCTCAATGTTGTTTTGATTTGCATTTCTTTTATTCCCATAGAAGTTGAGCATGTCTTCATTCTTATTTCCTCTTCAGAGAAGTCTCTCTTTAAGTCTTTATCCCATTTATTAATAGGGTGGTTGTTTCTTTGAGGGTTTGTTTGGGGGGATTAAATTTTTTTAATTTCTGAATTTTTAAATTAGCTGACTAATGCCTTTAAATACAACTATCTTCTTTTTTGAAATTCTTTTCTGATATGGAAACGGATATGGATAACAATAAATGCGAATGGAATAAATTTATTCATATTATATGAAAAACATAGATACCCCCTATTTGTACATACTAAGTAGAGTTTGCTTTTGTGGTTTCAATAAAATACACTTTTTATGTGGTGGCGGGGGTATAGGGAAATGGGTGTTTGTAAATCATCAAACTTTTCTTTTTTTTTAACTTAAACTTTATTTTTAAGTATGTTTTTATTGTAAAAACATTGTACAGAAGGGTTACAGTTACATGAGTAAGGTAATGAGTACATTTCCTGTCCAGCATTGTTGCCTCCTCCTTTGTTTTCCCCCTACCATCCCTTCCTTTCCCACCTCCTGACCTCCTCTCCCCTCCCAAGTTGTAAAGTTCATTTTCAAGGTAGTGTTTTGTACATCTCATTGTTACAATGGGTCAACCTGTACCCTATTTAAGCATTTTGTTTTTTCCCTTCCCTTTCCCAAATTAGAAAAATGTATAAAGAAGATGCAGGGCACTGGAATCATCAACCTTTTCTTGAGAAACCAGCAGAACTGGGAGCTGGTCCCTCTCTTCCTTAATTCCTTTGAAAATTCACACAGTCCATTCACCAATCTCTTCATAGAGATCTTCTCATCTCATCCCCTTTATGTGTCCAGACATTTAATTCAGTCTCACCGGATCCTCTTATTCCCCCTAGACCTCTCAGCCTGTCATTAAAATTTCTAGTATCAACTGAACTCTGGTAGTTCATGCCTATAATCCTAGATAAGCAGGATCTAATACCTAGGATGGAGATTGGAAGCCAGCCCAAAGCAGAAAGATACCAGACTCTGATCTCTAATTAGCCACCAAAGAGCCAGAAGTAGAGGTAATAGCTTAAGTGAGAGAAGGCCAGCGTTGAGTGAAAAAGTAAAGGAACATTGCACAGGCCCTGAGTTCAAGCCCTGGCACTAGCATTACAAAAATGAAAACAAGACTCTGATATTCCTGAACTCCCCTCCTATCTACTTTCATGGCTGCTTGACCACCACTTGAAGATCTAGATAGTGTTAGGTTTGCTTTATGTGGTGATTGATTTTTTTCTATAGATTCTATATTGAAAAGAGCTCTTGAAGTTGAGTTTAGGTACTTCTTTTCATTGCCTCTGTTACACAATTTTCCTTCCATCCTCTTTTTCAAAATATTTGGCTCCTCTATAGCAGCTCATCAGACCAATTCATCTGCTCCCACTTTTTATTTTGATCACGTAGCAACCTTCCATTGTCCAGATTGTAGTAACTGCTCCACTTCTCTTTTGTTCCACCTGCCTTGCTATATAATATTTAAGAGTATCAATAATTTAAGAAAATGCAATTTCTGTACCATTCTCTTATAGTTCAAGTTCATTTGCTGGAACAGGCACATTTCAGCAATCTTTTAACCACATCAGGATCAGTCCTTTCTCACTGAGTAACGATTTTCTGATGTTTCTATTTGCTTTCTTAGAACTTAGATGCCACAATTATCCTGTGCATGTATACTCGCCTCCCTGCCTCTTATTCCTTCTTTTATACTTTTGGAATAAAATCCGAAACCTAATTAAGTGCAAAATGCTGTTCTTCTGGCATTTCCATACAGCTAAAATTTGAATTAGAGAAAAACAAAATGACACTACTATGCCTGCTAACCCTACTCTCATTTTGTGATCACCAGTTTCAAATGGGCTTTCAAATGACTATGCAATAGCAATATCATACTTTTCCAATCAATTTTCTTTCCCATCACTGAGTGAATTATTTCACACACCTTCACTTTGCTTGAACACCTCTTCAATCCCATTCTCTTCAATTTGTAACAAAAAAAACATACATTTTTTGCTGAGCTAAAAGTCAAGAATTAGAGTTTTTCTTTAAGATAAATAGTTTGGAACTATGGTGAGGGTAGAAGTTGGAAGGTTGTTTCTCAGGTTTAGCTCAAAGACATAAATATTTTAGGCCAACCCTGTTCTTAATTAACAATTTATCTTGGCCTCAAACCTTATAGAATATGTTTTCTTTAAGATCAGATTGGTAAAGATTCCTTATGGAAATTAACAGATCCTGAAGAAGCCTCTTCTCAGAAGTCGTGGAAACACTATGTCAATGAAACCTTTTGGATTTTCCCACCATCTGTGTTCTCATGGCAGAAAAGTGTAGTGGGTTGTCAAGAAAGGAGATCCAGAACCAAGAAGGGGGGAAATCTGAGACGTCATGGGAAGGATGAGGTTGATGAACTAAAATCAGAGAAAAATGTACTTAGATCCCCAGTATACAATTATTGTTCAATCAGAACCTGCCAATAGCATTGGATATTGCCTTTTAGTATTTGTTATAAATATAATCATTAGATAGTATTTTCAGAGTCATTTGTTGGGGAGGGACATGGAGACTGTCTTAAATGCCATGTCTATTTTATATTGGAAAGTGATAATGCAACAAGGACCTAAAAGAAAAAAAAAGAACTTTCCATAACATAGGCTGGGACTGTTCCATGACTGAATACTGATGGTTCAGGAGTGATTAGAGACCAGGGCAGCCAATATGGCTGTAGAAAAAGGGTTAAACTCTGGGTGAAACTTAATTTCCTCTCAATACATTTACAGAGTTCCTATTATTCGCAGGCAAATAGGATCCTCTGTGTAACAGAGACAACAGTTTTCCACCCTGGGTCCCCCAAAATGAATGACCAAGCATACAGAAAGACAGAGGATTCCAGCCTCTTCTTCTTCTTATCCAGCTGTTCTTGTGCAGAACACTGACAGATCCAAAAACAAGGCTCTGGCAGCATGAATGTGCAGATTTACTTATGGGTATGTTTGGAAGAAATAGGAGTATTGAACACAGATCCTTGCCTACTTAAATAAATATCTTGAAGTATAAATAATTGCTTCAATAGTGCTTAGTATATTAATCAGAGATAGATTACTTTCAGTTTAGAATAACTTCATTTTCAGTGAAATTATTACAGTTAAAAGTAGTAGAGGTTAATTTCATAATTAACACATCTCTGACTTGGATATTTGTGTTTCCCTACAATTCATGTTGGGACTTAATCCTCAGTGCAACTGTAATAAAACATAGGGATTAGGTGATTAGGCCATGAGCATCCTACCTCCTTGAAGGGAATTAATGCTATATAAAATCATAGGAAAGAGCACAGTTTTCCCCATTGTCCCTTTCACCTTATTAGGAGAGTCTTAGGCCCCTTCTGCCACGTGGAAGTAGAGAACAGACCTCACCAAACAGTTAATCCCTTGGAAACTTGAACTTAGAATCCATACCTTCTGAAATCACTATCTATTGTTAATAAATTACCCAGCCTAAGATGCTTCATTCTAGCATGCCAAACTGACTAAGGAAATTATTATAACCATCGAAGTAAAAGGAAATTATTTTCAACAAAATTGCTCTAGACTAACTGGTTATCTCTATATGAAAAAAAAGGAAGGAAGGAAAGAAAGATGGAAGGAAGGAAGGAAAGAAAGAAGGAAGGAAAAGAGAAAGAGAAAGGAAAAGAAGAAAGAAAAAAGAACGAAAGAAAGAAGAGGAAAAAAGAAAGAAAGAAGGAAGAAAGGAAGGCAGACAAGCAAGAAGGAAGGAAGGAGAAAACCAAACTAGACACTATGTAAAAAATGAACTAAACAACTGGTGGGTGAGGACGGAAGGGCAAAACTGAAAGAGTGGAAGGGAAGGAGTGACATGGCTCAGAAAGAAATGTACTCAGATAATTTATATAACTGCAACCCCTCTGTTCATCATCTCTACAAGAACAATAAAATATATTTTAAAAAGTAAAAAAAATGACAAGAACAAACTACCCCCACTTCACAACACAGGTACAACAATTAATTCAAGAAGGGAGTTCAAGCCCCAGGACTGGCAAAAAAAGAAAAAGGGAAAAAAAAGAAAAAGAATAAATAGGATCTAAAGCTAAAACTACAAAGCTTCTTAGAAGAAAACACAAGATAATAACATAAAACTTAAAACATGGCAGTATATCTAGCTTTCTTTCATAAGACAAAAAGCATTGAACATTTAAAAATGGCTAATTTGGACTTAATCAAAAGGCAAAACTTCTGCCTATCAAATGATACCATTGTATAGATGGAGGAAATTTTTGCATGCATGTATCTAGCAAAGGAATATTATCCAAATTATTTAAAGCATTCAGCAAAATAATGCAGAGATCAACAATAAAATGAAACTAATGTATTCATACCCTGTTATTAAATGACAACTCCTTTGTAAAATTACTTGAAGATAATATAAATAAATAAATATACACACTATTTTGAGTTGAAGAATTCAGACCCCCACAGGAGTTTGTATGAAGTTCTAGAATAGGAATGCAAGCTTTCAAAGAGGCAGTCCAGGATTGTCTCTGGGTTACTAGTGGAAGTAAAGAAAATGAATAAAGGAAAATTTTGTTGAATGGAGATGTTCTATATTTTATGAGGCATAGGTTATACAAAGGTCTGAAATTGTGAAAGGGTCATCATACCATCCATAACCAATATCTATATGTACATTTTTAATATAAAGTACAATCCACATAAAAATACTACCTACAGCAAGTGCCCCCTCTCTTAGATGTTTAAGGTTATTTTCCTATCTGACATCTGGTATACTATCTTCATATAAGTATATACATCTGTGTTTTGATAAATTAGTGTACTTGACTAACAAGATTTTTACTCTTCTGAAAGATACACATTTGGGCTATTAAGAAATTCCATCTCCAAGAACTTCTGGCAAAGTTGAGATCTCTCTGCCTTTGAGAGATGGATTGTTTTTTGATAACATACAAAACCCCAACTCCAAATCTAGGGCTGCAGTAGACCTTAAGAAGACATTAATATGTATATATTGTAATTTGAGATCAGCAGTATCAAAATGTTTACATCTAAATGTCATGAAGTTCTTTGACAATTCAGACAAAGATCTTTCTTCAAGAACAATTGTTTTGAGGTTCTAATATTTCTTCTTCCCATATACAAGTTTTCTTCTAAGCTGATCTTTCATTCAGATTTGCTTCTTTTTTAAATCTAGCTTCTCTACCTTATGGTGCACAAAATAAAATAAAACATAAAGCAATGTACTTTTGCCCAATAGGTATTTGAATATATGCTTTGTGAAAGACCCTGCAGTAAGCCTTTACAGAACAAGTTATAGCTTCTAATCTGAAGAGTCTTTCTCTTCACCTTGACCTCTTGTGCAAATACTAAGACTGTCAAAAAAAGTCTTATAAATAAAGGAACCCCATGGCCATTTGAGAGATTTTAATTGGTATTGAACTATTCCACTCAGTCCTCTTTTCTGTTGTGGAATTCAAGTGTTATTACAGTGACCCAATCAATTTCACTTCACTTTCTGAGGGGTGCTCATACAGTCTTGGTGGACAAAAAACAATGTGTTCCTCTGTATCCTTCCCACTCCCTCTGCTGACTGAATGATAAGGGCTGCCTGTGTGTAAAAATCATAACAAACTTGTCAAAAGATTTGGTAATGTTAATTAGGAATGCTTGAAGTAATTCAGTCATTATGTCTGCAAGACCCTACAAGACTTTGTTCCTTCTCTATTGAACACTGTATTTATAATACTTACATTAGAATACCCCTTATGAAAACCAAATACTTCCTACTATTCCTTACTCTATTATCACCCCATTTAAAAAATGTGATACACACAGACATTTAGAACACAAGTGGTTTGCACTCACCATCTCCTTTTAGGTACTGAATCTAGAGGATGAGAATTACCAAATCTCAATCTCAAGTAGTAAAGGATGAGAATGTTTCCTCATCAGTTTGGGTTTTTGTCGGCTTGCTTTAGGTAGCCAAGTTCAGAGAGCAAAGGTACTTTTAAATATATCAAACTTTTGTAGTACAGACTTGAAAAGAAAGTTTGAAAAAAAATAATGGAAACAATAAAGGAAAAAAATAAGATTTGTGACTTTATGCTATTCTTGTAGATTTTTCTTTTTTAAAGATGTTTCACAATACAAATCAGGCCCAATTCCTCCCCAGGTGTATATCCATAAGGGCCTGAATATTTATGATACAGTCTGATATTGCTATCATCTCTTTAGCTCATAGAATAATTGCACTAGAAAATTCACTACCTAAATAGAGGTATGAGCTGTGCACGTGGATTATAAATTTATAGATATAGATTATAGTTTTATGCATTTGAGGAAGAAAAAGCCACAGATGGCTAGGTTCCATAAACTACTTTGCTGATGGTAAGTAAGTCAAATAAACACAGGTACAATTCAGGCAGGTGGAGTAAAAAAAGAAAAGGAGACAAAAGATGGAAAAAAATGCAGATATATTCATTGGATTCTCTCATTGCAGTAGAAAATTAGCTTTCTATTTTTTTCCTTGCTAGACAGTAGGAATAAAAACATGCATTTTCTTGTTCCAGTTCTTTCTTGATTAATTATACTCAAACAAGGAAGTGTTAGAGGCAAAAAAACCCCACTTGAATGCAAGTTATTGTAAGCTGACATTGAGGACACAGATATTTTTCATAATTACTTAATATGAGTTACCATTTCAAGTCCATGTGGCTCCTTCCTATCATTTCTTACTGAGTTTCCCCATAGCCTGTATATATATGATACAGACTTGTGGGCTATGGCAAAAACCACTTGTTTGGGAAAAAAGAAGTATATTTCTACTTCTATATCATGAAAATTGGGTCAGAGGAAGCTCAGAATGTTATAAAGGAAACTCATAAGCTATTTGGAAGGATCAAATTTTGAATGAACTTACCAGAGCCTCGGTACCAGAGTACTGAGGACTGATCAACTCCATTGTCCACAGTCCAATGTCCTGTGGTTGCAAGTTATTTATAGAATAAACTTGTTCAGAGAAGCTGAGATTCCCACTGTTCAAGTACTACTAACAGAAAAAGGTTCATTCATATGGAACTGCTAAGAAGATAGTCTGTTAGTTGACTTTGTTCTCTGTGGTAACCTGCACACTTTACTATTGGAGAACTAAGAGATGGGTAGGTCCAAAAGTTAGAAGTGAAGCTTTGGATCAAGTAGTAGAGTGCTAGCTTTGAGCAAAGGAATTTAGGGACAGCACCAGGTTCTTATTTCAAGCACTAATAATGGCACAAAAAGGAGAGGGGGGGATTGGGGCGAGGAAGGAAGAAAAGAAGGAAGGGAGGGAGGGAGGATTGAAGAAAGGAAGGAAGGAAGGAAGGAAGGAAGGAAGGAAGGAAGGAAGGAAGGAAGGAAGGAAAAGAGATGGGTAGGTTGTAAGTATAGATAGCTGTCAGGTAAGAGGCAATGGGCTAAAAAGCCTAGACTCACTTCTCTTGAATAATTCACAGCTCAACTTGCAGCCACAGAAGTATCTTTGTGGAAGGGCTTAGTCCAGACTGAATTAAATTTTCTAGGCTGCATGCTGTTAATTCACATTTGTGATCCTAACTAGTTGGGAGGCTGAGATCTGTGGATTGTGGTGCAAAGCCAGCCTGGACAAGAACATTTATGAGGCTCTGAGTTCAATTGGACCCTAAGTTCAAGCCTCAGGACCAGATCCACACAAAAACCAAAACCAAAAACAACCCTCACATGAATATGCACATACTTAACTTTTTTTTTTTTTTTTGGTCTGGTTGTGGTGCCTGAACTCTGGGCCTGGGCGCTGTCCCTCAGCTCTTCAGCTCAAGGCTAGCGCTCTACCACTTGAGCCACAGCGCCACTTCCGGCTTTTTTTCTTTTTGCTTATGTGGTGCTGAGGAATCGAACCCAGGACCTCGAGCATGCAAGGCAAGCGCTCTCTACCACTTAGCCACCTTCCCAGCCCCATACTTAACTTTTTTATATGAAAATACACAGCAGAGTCCAACATTCATTGATTTCATCCACTTGTTATTTAGTTAGTTGTTTGCTTATTTACATTTATAAAACTCTAGGCACTAGATATATAATAATTTAAAAGAAATGGTCCTGATAGAATTTGTACTATAGTTGAGTAAATTCCACAGATGAAATTTACATCCTAGTTAGGAAATAAACAAATGATATTGATAGGATACAACTTTTAATCAAGGAATAAACAAAAATAATAATAAGTAAAACAATGTCAACATAAAAGAAACCCAAGAGAAGAGCTGGCTGCTAGTGGTTCATGCCTGTCATCCTAGCAACTCAGTAGACTGAGATCTGAGGATTGTGATTTGAAGCCAGCCCAGCAGGAAAGTCCTTGAAACTCTCTTCTTCTCTTAGCCACCAGAAAAATGGAAGGGATGCTGTGGATCAAAATGTGCAAAAATGCTCAGGGACAGCACCTAGGAACTGATTTCAGGCCCCACAACCACTACCACCACCACCACCACCAACAGCAAGAAAAAGAAAGAGAGAGAGAGAGAGAGAGAGAGAGAGAGAGAGAGAAAGGAAGGAAAGAAGAAAGGAAGAAAGGAAGTGAGAGAGAAAGAAAGAAAGAAAAATCCAAGGGAAGATGTTGAATTAGAAATTGAAATATTTACTTAGAACTTGAAAACTGTTGTTATTCAAAATAGTATTTAAAAATATATGATGTTCTCAAAAATGTGACAGAATAGTATAAAGAACTCACACTTCTCATGACATAGTTTTAATCACAATCACTAACTCATGGTCAAACTTATTTCATCTTGATACCACATTCTTCTTTCTCAAATTATTTTAGAACTAACCCCATACCTTATCATCTTATCAGCACATAATTTCTGAAAGTGTATAGAACTTTTTAAAATAAAAATCAATAATCTAGACAAAATTTTCTAAGAGAGTAGAGAATATGTAGATATAAGTTAGAGCTCTTCCTGATCTCTAAGGAAGAAAACCAACGGGGAATTGCTCTTGAAATAGGAAGTTAAACCAGAGGAATTAGGAATTTAGGGAGCCAAATGGAAATACCATTTCTGTGGTGTCAGATGTATGAATATAATGGGCACAAAATTTGACCATTGAATTGATCAATGTAGATGCAATGCTGATTTGACAAAAGTGATTTTCCATAAAATGATAGGGACAAAGACTCTATAAAGGTAGGTTTAGGAAAGAATTTCAAACAATATTGTATACATAGGAAACAGAAATGCTCTTTCAAAATGACTTATTGAAATTTGTTGAAAGAGGAAACATTGTGTCAAGTAACAACTTTGCTTTTATATCATGGAAGGCATTCCACATATTAATATTCTGATATGAATCTGCTGTGTGAGTTCGTGGTGGAGAAGGAGGAGGACACATGCAGAGTAAAATCCATAAGCAGGGGAAAGGAAAAAAAAACAGTGCTCAAGTGCAGGGGTTGGCCTCAGATTGAGCTGAGACAGTTCATCAATTTTAACAGGTGGAAAGGCAACATCTATTGATCCAAATGCAGGCAGGTTGGTAGATTTGAGGGGAGACAAGTGAGGGTCATTCTATTCAGAATCTGTTATTTCCTCAATTAAATAAACATTGAGGTTATCAGTGCATAATGAAGTATATCAGGTCTGAGAAATACTGTTTACTGAATAGAAATATCAGTCCATTTTAAATGTGTGATCAGATTTAGAACAGGTCCAGTTATTAGGGTTTGATAGGATCTTTGTCATTATTTAAGCTACTCATATAGAGAAGTTGAGTGAGCGAAACACTTTATTTTTACCTTATTTTTTATGTTAGAGGAAAATTAACTGTGAGGTAATGATGTTTGCAAAAAGTTACTTAGAGCAATGAATGATGGTGTCTGAGCTACTTACAAAGGGATGTGAAAACAGGAAAGGAAGGAAGAGAAAAAGGGGAGACAGGATGACTAATGGACTGTTTGTTTCACTGGGGCCAAAGCATTACAGAAGCTTGAGAAGTAGAATAAGTGACTTTAAGAAATAGAAAGTGAGAGCAGAGACAGAACTGAGTAAAATGGTGGTTTTGGACTTGGTGATAACAATGTGCAGCAAATTCTGGGAAAGTAGCTGGCTGAAACTGAGGAAAGCATCACTGCCAATGAGAAGAACAGATATTGGTCCCAGATATTGAATTATCTACCTATCCAGTGAACAGGCAGGAATTGAAGTTCAATCAAAGACCAAAAGTAGTGCCTAAATATTTTTTTGTTTTTTGTTTTCTGTTTTTTGGTGCTTTTTTTTTTTTTGTCAGTTGTGGGGCTTGCTCTCTGGGCTTGGGCGCTGTCCCTGCGCTCTTCAGCTCAAGGTGAGTGCTCTACTGCTTGAGTCACAGTGCCACTTCTGGTTTTCTAGTGGTTTTTATTGGAGATAAGAGTCTCACGGACTTTTCTGCCTGGGCTGGCTTTGAACCATGATCCTCAGATCTCAGCCTCCTGAGTAGCTAGGATTACAGGCATGAGCCACCAGCATCTGGCTATGCCTAAATATTTTTAAGGGGATGAGAAATAACTAGGAGGCAAGTCATTGATTCAAATAAGAATCAGTAGAAAGTGAGACAGTATGTTATGGAATGATATGATATGATGTATCATGATATGCCATGGTATGATATGATATATTTTGGAATAGTATAATATGGTATTCTCTGGTAAGATATGATATGGGGTAGTAAGATTTAGTATTCTGGTATGGTACAGTATGATACAGAATAGTAAGTATAATATGATTGCTCTGGAGTTCTTGGAAGCAGCAGATAAAGTGTGCTGGTATATCAGTGAGGAGTTGGAGGAATTCTACAGTACCTCCAGGTCAGGTTTTAACAGTGCCAATAGATCATACAAGAAGAAAATAAGCCCTCACTCATAAAGGACATGTAACAAAGGCATCTGATATCAAGACTTCAGTTAAGCAAGTATGAAAACATGATTCAGGGCTGGGGGAGTGTTAGAAATGGACAGGAGTTCAGGTCATATTTGGGTGATACTGAGGAAAGGTCACTTAGTGATTAATGACTAGGGGTACTTCTACTTAGGAGCAGATACTGGGAGCAGAGGTGAGAAAATGAGGGGTTAAATGCTGGTTATGGACATTATTCTCTTGTTATAGGTACTTAGGTCATCAGGGCCACCTTCTTCTACAAAATCACCTTAGATATTTTATAGTGGTGAATTGCTGGTTTTATGGCCAGAAAAATATGATTTTATCATAATCATGAGAGGATTATTCAATTCCAAGAGAAAAGGTTTATAAACCTGTTTATAGATTATACCACCTCTTGTCATGAAAGGCACGTATGAGTAGCTAGAGTAGTTGGTCAATGAATAGTCTCTTTTTCTTTCCCATCACAAAGAAATATCCTTAGGAAATTGAGATATGACAAAGTTCACAGATTCTGAATTAATTAAGTCTTTTTAAAACAACACAATTTAAGACAGCCTTTCTTAATCTTTACATTGCAAAAGAATCGTCTCTGAAAGTTAATAGAAATGCAAATTTCTGGGACTCAATCCTAAAAGTACTATAAATCTGAGATGGTGGGGATACATTATCTTCTCCTTTGCTCAAGGCAGTAGAGTTCATGATGGTCTTAGTTCTGCATGCTTATTTATAGAAACAGTTTTGCTCTTGAAAATATCTAGCTTTGTTAAAAAACAAAAATACATATAATACTGGAAATATGATCTGAAAAATTCTTCATTTCAAAGAAGTCTCAATTCCCTGTGTTGTGAAAATTGAAGGGATGATGCTATTTTCTTTTTGTATGCTTTTTTTAATTGTAAAAATACTGTACAGAAGGGTTACAGTTACACGAGCAAGGTAATACCTAAGATATGGAACCAACCCAGATGCCCCTCAGTAGATGAATGGATCAAAAAATGTGATAAATATATATATATATATACATATATATATATACGTATACATATACATACAATGGAATTCTATGCCTTCATCAGAAAGAATGGCATTGCCCCATTTGTTAGGAAATGGAAAGGCTTGGAAAAAATTAAGTGAAGTAAGCCAGTCCCAAAGAAACATAGGTCCCATGGCTTCCCTTATTTGCAATAACTAGTACATGTGTAGGACAAGCAGAAAAGGTCAAAAGCTATGTACATATGACCATATAAGATGATGTTAAGTTAGATGATGCTATTTTCTTTGGCCAATGCTAGTCATCAAATATTTCTTGCCTTAGTTATATATAGTCTATTCAGTCCAAGTCCCTATATTACAAAATGTTCTGTGAAAGTCTATATGCTTTGAAGTTGAGTATGGTGTTTCATACCTGTAATGGCCACATGAGATAGGCTGAAGTAGGAGAACTCACGAGTTCAAGGTTGACTCAAGCTATATTGGAAGTTCTAGGCCATCCTGGGCTACCTAAGTAGACCATATCTCAATGTACTATTTTTGTTGTTGTCGTTGTTGTTCTTTCTTTCTTTTGCATGTTCTTCCACCTGTCACTGTATTTTATTCCAGTACCCTGAATCTTGTGTATACATTTATCTAATTTGGGGAGGAGTAGGAAAATAAAATGCTGAAACAAGGATACAGGTTGACCCATTGTAACAATGAGATGTACAAGACACTATGTTGAAAACAAACTTTACAACTTTGGGGGTGGGGGAGCAGTTGAAGTGGGGAGAGAAGGGATGGTAGAGGAAAACAAAGGAGGGTAATGCTCCATAGGAAATGTACTCATTACCTAACTCATAACTGTAACCTCTTGCTACAGTATCTTTACAATAAAAAATATTTAAAAAGAAAGGGTTTTTTTCAGACCATATAGTCTTTATGAAGAGCAAAAATAGATTTACTTAGAAATAACTGATAACTACTCTGAAATGACAACTACATGTACTATGTTATATCACCTTATACACTACACACATATATATATGTATATGTACATATATGGATATGTATATACATATATATACATGTGTATATGTTGTGCTAAAAATGTTTAATAGAGCTTATTGTATCATTCTTTTAAGCATTTAACATACATTCACTAATGTACATCTCAAAGTCATACTTTGAGTTTGTATTAATATTTCTACTTTAAATTGGAATATAGAGAAGTAAAATAAACTTGTTAAGAAAATATGAGATAGAAGTTAGATTCAATTCTACAAATCTGGTTCTCTAGCCTAGATTCATAATAGGAGTTTATACTGTTTCATAAACACAATTGCCATTTTCCCCCTTCCTAAAAACCCTTGCAGTCATCCCTAATGGATTGGCCATGTATCATTCCTTTTGCATATTTTATTTCTGTGGATCTGCTGTGCATGTTTGATATACTATGAGTGATATTCAAAATCAGCACTTGGGTTAGTCCAGAGGAAGATGGTGGAGGAGAAGCTGGGGGCTAAATAAGCTCTTGCGTAGAAACCAGTTTGAGTTCCAGAGAAAGGTCCAAAGCTAGAGAGTCACATCAAGTGTGCCATCAGAATACAGACAGTTTGGCCAGAGAGGAAAAATTCAGGCAGCTTGCTTAAGGAGACAGATTCAAACATTCACCATGTCCTAGGCATTGGCTGCAGCTGATGCCATGACTGCCATATCAACAGAGAGTGCCTGGGACAAAGGTGCCAGAAGCAGTGTGTGATCAGATTCTACTCACCACCAGCAAGAACTGATAAGGAGTGGAAATCTTCATTCTGCTGACCATAGACAGTCATAGACCTTGGACAGGCCTGGAAACCAAGGGAAAAGCATGACTACCCAACAAGACATCCTCACTTTTTATGGAGCAGAGGTGGGAACAGAGAAGAATTTGATTTTTGATACTGACAAAAGGGCCAGAACAGGAGGCACATAACTCAGGCCTTGGATGAAGACAATAGGAGCTATTTAACAGGTCAAAGGAACCTGACCTGGGGGGGGGGGGGCAGAGCTCCACCCCAGGAGAAAGTTGCCCTTCCCAGCCAGAGGAGGCTCCACCCATTCCCATGGAGGAGGGACTGAGTAAACAGAGCCAGAGGCTGCCCCACCCTCTGCAGCACTGTTAGCCTACTCAGCTGCTGCAGGAGGGTAGAAGAAAAACAAGTGGAAACTCAGTAAACATAAATCCTGAGAATGGTGCCAGGCTGGGATGTGTGACTGTCTCAGGAGCTAGCCGCTCAGAGAATAGCTACTGATTGCTGACAGTCCTCAAACCTACCCACAATCTAGCCCCATCACAGCAACTCCAAGCTAGAGGAAACAGCCATCTCCCTCTTTTACAATACTCAAAGCAGATCTCCCTCCCACTGAACTAGCCAGGGAGGAGGGTCCTAAAGTCCCTGGTAGAGTTTCATTTGGCCTGCTCAAACAAACTGATTTAAGAAATCAATCAAGCCACAGGAAAACCAAACAGCACAAGCAAACCAGAGACTCCATCAAAAGCCTAGTTACAGACACAGAGGAGACACAAGATCCCCCCACCTCAAAAAAAGAATCGAAGAACTCTTTTTTTCTACCTAATTTTTAAAAAATATTTAAAAAAAGTGTCTTCTATTTTTTCAATATTTTTATTTTAGGTTTGTTTTAATTCTCCTACTCTTTTCCCTTTTGGTCCTTTTATTATTATTTTTCTTTACTTAATTGCTGTTCTGTTCATTCCAAGATATATACCCGTTTTCGATTAGCAGACCTTATCACTCATTGTATGCATACTTAATTCAGATAACGATTACTCAATTCACAAACTCTCAGCCTTAGCTTCTTTAGTTATAGTATTTTTTATACTTACATATATTTTTGTTGTTGTTGTTGTTGTTGATCGTAGGGCTTGAACTCTGGGCCTGGGTGCTATCCCTTAGCTCTTCAGCTCAAGGCAAGCGCTCTACCTCTTGAGCCACTTCTGGTTTTCTAGTGGTTTATTGGACATAAGAGTTTCATGGACTTTTCCTGCCTGGGCTGGCTTTGAACTGTGATCCTCAGATCTCAGCCTCCTGAGTAGCTAGGATTTCAGGTGTGAGCCACAAGCGCCTGTCTTATACTTATATAATTTTTAAGTGTTTCATTTTTAAATTTTTTATTTTTCTTTTTTTAAAAAAAATCTCTCTTCTCCTTTCCTTCTATCCTATTCCTCTTTCTGAATATAGGTCTTATTTATAGTCCCTCTCTCCCTTTCCCTCCCCACATTCTTCTAATCTTATTTTCTCCTCACAATTGTCCCTAAACCTATTAATTTCTGGTCTACTGACTCATTCTTGGATTTTATTATTCCCCTGATTCCTAATTGTTTATTGTTGAACTAGATTGTGGCTCATTTTGACAACTACAGGGCTCTGGTTGATGCTTGCCTTAAAATAGTGTTCTAGCTCAGAATTGGTTTTGTTTTCATACCCAAATGGGCAGAGCAAGCCAGAGAAACACAAGAAAAATGGTAAGTCGAGGTATCTTAACTCCTGCTCATGATAATCGGGCTACAGAGAAGTTAAGGAATAATCCAGAGGAGAGTTCCCAAAACGCTCTATAAACACTACTGGTAAACATTCTGAATGGAAATATTTAAAATCTGCAAAGGATTCTCTGTGAGCATTATAGGGAACATGCACAAGTGTGATGAGGCTAAACAAAGATCAATACATAAATTTCACAAGAGTGAGGAGGCTAATCAAAGATTAATAGAGTAATTGCATGAGTAGGATGAGAATAGACAAAGATTAATAGAGGCATTCATGAAATCCAAAAACAGACAGCTGGAGGAATACAGGCAGGCCACAAAGGGAATGCTGAATGAAGGCCAACAAAAAGAAAGGGAGTCCAATGAAACTATAACAAATTAACTAAGGGATTTGAGAATGAACACTGTAAACCAGACTAAGGAAGTAAAGAAGTCCATGCAAGATTTAACACAAAGAATTTGAAGCCATCAATTTGGCCAATTAGAAGGAAAGGAAATAAAAAGTAAAAAGTCTTGACAATAGGTTAGACCATGCAGAAGATCGAATCTCTGGGATTGAAGACAGCCTAGATATTATAGAGAAAGAACATACAACTATCCAAGACAAATCCATGAAATACTATAGATCTATTCCACATTTAGTAGACACTATCAAATGGCATAATTTAAGGCTAATGGGAATAGAGGAAGGCCTAGAGACAGAAGTTAAAGGTCTAGGAAATTTATTGAACAGTATGTTAGCAGAGAACTTGCCAAACATGCAAAAAGATAGGCCCATTCAGATACAAGAAGCCTTTAGAATCCCAAATAGACCAGAACAGAACAAGACATCCCATTGTCACATTATAATCTGCATAGGATCAATTGAGACTGAGGAAAGGATCCTGAAAGCAGTCAGGGAGAAAACATCAATCCCCTATAAAGGAATAACTTCAGATTTCTCAACAGAGACAATCAAAGCAAGAAGAGCCTATAATGATGTATACCATGCCCTAAAGACAAACAACTATCAACCATGAATACTGTACCCAGCTAAACTCTCCTTCATAATGTAAAGTCAAATAAAAACATTCCAAAGCAAAGAAAAATTGAAACAATCTATCTTCACCAAACCAGCCCTACAAAAAATACTTAAAGATGTCCTACACATAGAAAATGAACAAGTGAACAATAAGGGCAAAGAAACATTCCCCAAACAGAGAATCCAAGAATCATAGAAAGAACCCAGTTGGCACAGCCCCCAAGAAGGTGTTTTACATTGTAGGAACTATCAAACACCTCTCAGTCCTAACTCTCTAAATAAATGGACTTAACTCTCCAATTAAGCACCATAGACACTAGTTGGATCAAAAAACAAGATGCCTCTATCAGCTGACTTCAAGAGACATACCTTTGCCACAAAAACAAACACATCTGAAAGTGAAAGGCTGGAATAAAATCTTCAAGCAAATAGCACCCATAAACAGGTGGGAGGTGTAATACTATTATCAAATAACTTGGACTTCAAATTAAAATTAGCAAAAAGAGATAAAGAAGATCATTACATAATAATTAAGGGATATATCCTTCAGGAGGATATTACAATCCTAAGTATCTATGCACCAAATAACATAGCACCCAAATTTATCCAATGAACACTACACATATATCCAAAGACATTAATTGTTGGGTACTTTAACAAACCAATATCCCGCTGGATAAATCAACCTCGCAAAAACTCAACAGAGAAACCTCAGATCTCAACAACTGCATAGATCAACAGACTTAACCAACATCTACTGAATATTTCACCCAGTGGTATCATAATACACGTTCTTCTGAGCAGCACATGGGACATTCTCCAAAATAGACCACATTTTAGGTCACAAACAAAATTTGTCTGAATTCAGAAACACTGAAATTATGCCGTGCATTCTCTCAGACCACAAAAGAATAAAATTAGAATTCAACACCAAAAGCCATCAAAGAAAATTCTGTAACACATGGATGCTGAACAACATACTGTTGAACCACCAGTTTGTCATGGAAGAGATTAGAAAGGCAATTCAAATGTTCATGATATTTAACAAAAATGAACACACAAATTACCAGCTACTCTGGAACACAGCAAAGGCAGTACTTTGAGGCAAGTTTACAACTCTGAGTTCCTACATCAACAAATTGGATAGATCTGAAACCAACAATTTAACTAGGAACCTGAAGATCCTTGAAAAAGAGCAACAAGCTAAACCCCAATCTAGTAGACAGAAACAATTAAAATTAAATCAGAAATAAATATATTAGTGTCCAAAAAATCTATAGAAAGAATCAACAAAGCATTCTCTTTGCGGATGACATGATCTCTACTCCCAAGTTACTCATGCTGATTCAAAACTTGGGTATAGTAGCAGGGTATAAAATTAGCCCTCCAAAATCAATGGCTTTTCTGTATGCCAATAATGAGAAGAGAGCGGTTGAAAGCAGGAAAGAAACTCCTTTTGAAATAGTTCCACAAAAAATAAAATACCTAGGAGTTAACTAAAAGAGTGAAGGACCTCTATGATGAAAAAAGCCTGAAAAAAGAAATTAAAGCAGAACTAAGGAAATGGCAAAAGCTCCAATGCTCCTGGATTGGGAGAATTAACATTGTGAAAATGGCAATACTGCCAAAGGTTATCTACAAATTCAATGCAATACCTATCAATATCCCAACCTCATTCTTCAATGAAATAGAAGAAGCAACCCAATAATTTATATGGAACAGTAAAAGACCCTAAATAGCAAAAACAATCCTCAGCAGAAAGAACAATGCTGAAGGAATATCAATACCAAAGTTCAAATCCCACTACATAGCCTTAGTAATCAAAACAGTTTGTACTGGTACAAGAACAGACCTGAGGACCAATGAAATAGAACTGAAGACCCTAAAATGACCCACAGACCTGTAACTCCCTAATCTTCAATAAAGGAGCTAAAAAAAATAGAATGGAAGAAAGACAGCCTCTTCAGTAAACGGTGCTGGAAAAATTAGTTAATCACTTATAGAAAACTAAAGCTAGACCCCTATATATCACCCTACACCAGAATCAACTCCAAATTCATCAAAGACCTCGAAGTCAAAGCAGACACCCTGAAAACATTACAGGAAGGAATAGGAGAAACTCTAGGGCTCCTTGGCACAGGCCAAAATTTTCTTAATAAAGACCCAGAAACAGAACAAATCAAAGAAAGATTGGACAAATGGGATCGCATGAAACTGAAGAGATTCTGCACGGCAAAGGACATAGCTAGCAAGATCAACAGAAAGCCCAGGGATTGGGAGATCTTCCCTAACCATACAATGGACAAGTGTCTCATATTTAAAATATACTTAGAAGTCAAAAAATTAAATCACCCAACAACAAACCCTCAAAGAAACAAATGCCTGATTAATAAGTGGGCTAAAGTCCTAAAGAGAGACTTCTCTGAAGGGGAAATAAGAATGGCCAATAGACACATGAAGAAATGCTAAACTTCTCTAGCCATAAAAGAAATACAAATCAAAACAACATTGAGATACCACCTCATCCCATGTAGGATGGCTATAATCAAGAACTCTAATAACAACAGATGCTGGAGGGGATGTAGCCAAAAGGGAACCCTACTGCATTGTTGGTGGGAGTGTAAACTTGTTCAACCACTTTTGAAAGCAGTATGGGGGTTCCTCAATAGAGTCCACATAAAGCTCCTCTATGACCCAGTATTCCCTCTTTTTGGCATTTACCCAAATGATCACAAACAAGGCCATACTAAAGCTACCAGCACAACTATGTTTATCGCAGCATTATTCACGGTAGCTAAGATATGGAACCAACCCAGATGCCCCTCAGTAGATGAATGGATCAAGAAAATGTGGTATATATACACAATGGAATACTATGCCTCCATCAGAAAGAATGGCATTGCCCTATTTGTTAGGAAATGGAAAGACTTGGAAAAAATTATATTAAGTGAAGTAAGCCAAGGCCAAAGAAACATAGGTCCCATGGTTTCCCTTATTTGCAATAACTAGTATATGTCTGAAACAAACAGAAAAGCTCATATAAGATGATGTTAGGCGAAATGAACCCCAAGATAAGGACACAAGTGGTTTTGTCTTTCTGCTATTGTTTCTAACGTATTTATAAGGTGATTTCTTTGTTGCTTTGTATGTCCCTCCCCCATGGTATAACCCCCGTTTTCATTGTATTTGTATTTGATGTTGGTATAATTTGGGGAGGGGGAGGGAAATAACAAAATGCTGAAACGAGCATATAGTTTGACCTATTGTAAAAAGGAAATGTACAAGCCACTATGTTGAAAATGAACTTTACAACTTTGGGATGGGGGAGGAGTTGGGGAGGTGGGGAGGTCAGGGATGGTAGGGGATAAACAAAGAAGGAGGTAACAATGCTCAATAGGAAATTTACTCATTACCTTAATCATGTAACTATAACCCCTCTCTACAGTATCTTTACAATAAAGATATATATTTTAAAAAATCAGCCCTTGTTCTTTCACAAAATATTTTCCAGTATTATAGAATTTCTTCCTTGTTACGTATGCATATTATACATTTACTTTTAGCTACTACTATTTCTCAATCTTCACAATTTTGGCCATCTTCATCACAATCTATCTATCTATCTATTTATTTTGTTGGTAGTGGGGCTTGAACTCTGGGCTTGGGAGCTGTCCCTCTGCTCTTCAGCTCAAGGCTAGTGCTCTACCACTTGATCCACAGCACCACTTCCAGTTTTGTGGTGGTTTATTGGCAGTCTCATGGACTTACCTGCCCAGGCTGGCTTTGAACTGTGATCTACCAATCTTAGCCTTCTTAGTAGCTGGGATTACAGTGTGAGCCACTGGTGCCCAGCTTTCTCAATATTTTAAAATAAGAGATACAGGATCAGCATTGTAGACTGCTACCTACAGAGTTTGATTTTCAAAACTATTTTATATAAAAACCAACAATGATTTTATTTTCCCATTTGGTGAACCTATGTTAATAATAATTAAAGGGAGGAGCTGCCATTATCCTTTAGTGAATAAAGCCACCACTTCTAAGAAATATAAGATGAAATTAAATAGCAGACAGTATAACACTCTACATTTAACTATCTAGTCATACAATATATATTTGAATAAGAATCATTTCATCAGCACTTCCAAAAAGGATCTCCAGTATGGATATATACATATATATATATATATATATATATATATATATATATATATATATACATATACATATATATATATTGCTGCAATATATATAAGAATATAGGATATGGGCGGGGAAGTAAAGGGAAAGGGTAAACAAAAATAAGTATAAAAACCACGGACACAAAACTAGTCTCCTGAAATTGACCCTGACATTAGCCTAGACTTGTTAGGACTTTTAGTAAAGCTGACTAAGTGGTATAAATCCTGAAAGCAGGGGCTGGGAAGGTGGCTCAGTGGTAGAGCGCTTGCCTTGCAGGCCTGAAGCCCTGGGTTCAATTCTTCAGCACCACATAAGCAAAAAGAAAAAAGCCGGAAGTGGCTCTGTGGCTCAAGTGGTAGAGTGCTAGCCTTGAGCTGAAGAGCTGAGGGACAGCGCCCAGGCCCAGAATTCAGGCCCCACGACCAGACCTCCCCCCAAAAAAAGAAAATCCTGAAAGCAACATAACAACCTGTAGCATCTTGTGTCTGTAATATGCTTGTCCTTTCACTCCCTAAGGCCATTTGGAGTCCCACTTTCCTCCTGAATCTAGGAAGTCTAGATTCCACAAAGCAGTACTCTCTAGTCTCAAATAGAAGTCAAACAGTAAATGGATATATAGTAGATATATTTTTTTCATATAATAGATATATTTTTGCTGATTGCCCAGGATAGAAAGGATACTGATGAGTTTAACTCTTTGCAGAGATTTCAAAGTCCCTCCAGAAAACTTTTTTCTTAAAGGTTTTCACAAAACATTGCTCATGCTTTCCGAGTGGAAAGAAAAACTTCACATGGTGCAGAGGGACAGCTTTCACACAGTGCATATTCATTCCTTATTTTAATTAATCCTGTAGACAATATGAAATGCACTTCTTAGATGCTTTCCTGATTTTAAAACATAAAAGACTTGTATAAGTCTGATTATTGTTGTAAAAGTACATTTGGGAGATGGTTGATAAAGATGTGTGTGTATTCATATATAGAGAGCTATAATAACTATCAGTATGCACTGAGTAGACATTGAAAGTCCTAACAATTAAGATTTAATTAAAATTTAAGTGTATGGGAGGATCTACATAGTACATATGTAAATACTCTGCCATTTTCTGTTAGGAACTCGAACATCTGTGGATTTGGGTATGGAAAGATTTCCTCCATACAGTCTCATGTAGCTACCAAAAAGTGACTATATAGAAATTTTGATATGCTTGTATGTATGTGTGTGTGTGTGAATATAGACATACACACAGAGATTGACAGCTACGATGTGTAGACATTTATGAAAAGACATATACATTTATAACTATCAGTCTCTTTCTAGTTTAAGCATGTTAAAATCTTTTCTTCCTATTTTTATGTTAATGGGCATGAGCTAAAGGTATTACACAGTGTATCAGGATTTTAAAATAAACTGACTAGACTTCATTCAGCATTCAACCCATATTTGATGTCTCAATAAAGTTTTGTTGATTGAGGCAAGAGCAGGGGTTAATAGAGTTTTAGTACCATTATATTATCTACACCATGATGATTTCAAAACCCTACAGAGATCTTTCTCAGGTTTCGACTGCAGTTCCTACTTATTTATATCTGGCACAGGGGAGAAAATAATCATTTCGTGACAATTCATGTCATAGTTCTATTTTAAGCACCAGGATGCAATCTAAAGTGATCATCCTTTTATTGTTGTTTTCAGGATGAGAACGAGGCTGCTTCCCATTAATCTGCCTATAAAATTTGCAACAATAAGTATGCTCTGAGTTAGATTCCCAGCTTGCCATTTACTATCTGCATGACCTTGAACATATTCTAAACCACGATATGCCCTGGGTTTCCTAATTTAAATAGAAGGAGTGGCAGTAATACATAATTTATGGGAGTGATAGAAGTGTTAAATGAGGTGAAACCCATAAAAGAGATTTTGGTACAATCTTAGCACCCTCAGTCTGTTATAATTGTCCCATGGCAGGTGCGGAAGAGAATTTTAAGACCTTAAGATCCAAATAACTCATTTGATTCAACTCACTCCTCTCACAAATTGAGAAATAAAGGCCTAAGAGGAAGAGTAACTTACCTAGATGATTAGACGTTAAGCCATGACAGAAAATCTGAGACTGGACCATGTATATGAAATTAAGGGAGTACTACTAAGTGTAATGTTTCTGAATTCTATAATTTAGGTGGCCTAGGTGTGTCAAGTAGCCTGACTTGGACTTAAAATTGTAGAAGGAAAGAAGATGGGTACTGAGTTGTCACTTAGTAGTCGGGCTTTAGTTTTAGCTTTTGGATTCCTGTCAGAATATAGCTGGCTGTACTCAAAACTCTGAAATATTGATGCCTGACTTCTATCAGCTCCTCCTATGTGACATCCAGACAGCATTCTCTCATCCTTCAAAAAATTACTGAACTCTTTCTTTTCATCAGATGCAAGCACCTGTCCAAAACAAGAATGGGCTCTTCTTCATCCTTCTCCTTTTCAGAGGCTTGTAGAAGGTTTAATTTAGTATTACATCAAATTACTCTCTCATATTTTCTTTCTTTCTTTCTTTCTTTCTTTCTTTCTTTCTTTCTTTCTTTCTTTCTTTCTTTCTTTCTTTCTTTCTTTCTTTCGTTCTTTCTTTCTTTCTTTCTTTCTTTCTTTCTCTTTCTCTCTTGCTTTTTTTTTTTTGTCAACCAGGGCCTGGGCACTGTCCCTCAGCTCTTCAGCTCAAGGCAAGTATTTATAACTTGAGCCACTGCTCCATTTCCAGTTTTCTGGTGGTTAGTTGGAGATAGATTCTCCTGTCCAGCCTGGCTCTGAACCATGATCTTCAGATCCTGAGAAGCTAGGATTACAGGTGTGAGCCACCGGTGTCTGGTGCCAAATTATTTTTTTCTCAGATTCTTGCTAGATAAATTATTTAAAATTTCTCTCTTAAATGCTTAGGAATATACCTCCTTTGTGACTGCTGCTGATCAGTATGTTTTTCGAGAAAACAGATTCTCAATGATCTTATCTAGTAAAATTCTAAATGAGCTTTTGGCAGTGGAAGATAGTATAAAATGTAAAGAGGAGAAATCCTACTTAAAAATAATCCAGTGTCTTGGTGCAGTTTGAATAAAACCTTAGCTGTTTTCTCTCCTGCTTTGTAGAATGCCTGAGGCAGAGCAACCAGGGCCTGTGCTACTGACTAATTGGAATGAACCACAGTAGAGAACATGACCCAAGGACCATGTTAATGTCAGTTTTAGTTAAAGGACAGGAATGTACATACTGGAGACATTCTATTATGTACTCCTGAAATTAAGGGAAACTAGAGTTCAGGATGATTCTTAATGAGGGGTATTTTTTGTTGTTTTTCATTTTCATTAGTGATTGTTTACTGACCCAGTTAATGAGAAGCCGAACCTTAAGTTGCAGAAAAAAATTAGAAGAAAGGTGAAATAATTATTTAAAATGGAAATCAAAATGATATAAAAGGAAAATGTTTTTTAATCATAGAATCAAACTTATATAAATTGTATATACTATATTTACTCCATTTTTGTCATTGGTGTTATTGTTTATGGAAATTAGGATCATTAGAAAATTAGGATCTTAACACCATCAGTATATTTCTTGGTGAATCTCCACATACCTTTCTAAGCCTCAGTCTTCTCATCTCTTAAATAAACCCATTATCTTGAAAACATAGTAGAATGCAGTGTTTTCTGCTCTGGAAGTCTACAAATATGGACATATTTCAATATGGGTCTCTTCTATTCTGTGTTCTCTTACATGTAGCTCTAAACTGAACAATATTAATACACTCATATTTTTGTTCCATTTCTACCAATCGATTTTCTATATTGGAAAGAAATTACATTACTGAAGCAACAACCAACAGCCATTTGATTTTTTCCCCCTTTTTAAGTTTAAATTGACACAATATTTATGAATATTTATGTGGTTTGGTGGGATAATTCAATGCATATATACAACATGTAAGTCAGAGTGCTTAGCATTTCTTTGTATTGGGAACTTTCAGACATATTTCTTGTAGTTATTTTGAGATATATAATACATTGTTGTAAATCATAAATTATAGTCACCCAACTCCAGGGTAGAACACTAGAATTGATTCTTGCTATCTAACTGTACTTCCAAAACTAGTATTGAACCTCTCTGTGCCCTTTCTCCTCACTCTTTCTAACCCCAAATGTCCACCATTCTACCCTCTGTATAAATGAGGTTAACTTTTTTTTAGTTTCTACAAAAAACTGTGAGCAAGGCAATATTTGAATCTTTCTTAACACGTGTTCAAATTCCACCTATGCTATTACAACTTGCAGTATGTTTTTTCCTATAGGGAATATTCCATTGTATGTAATACATATGCATGCCATTTTCTTTATCCATGCATTCATCAGTGCACACATCATGTGATTCTGAATCTTGGCTATTGTGAATATAAAAATGGAAATGCAAGTATCTTGAGATACTAATTTCCCCTACACATATATTGTATACAGGGATCACTGGATCATATGGTAGCTGTTTTCTAAGTATTTGAGAAACATAATTTCTCTTCCCTATTAATTTCCTCTCTTTTCACTAGCCACATGTGGGAGTTCCTTTTCTCCACATCTTTTCTTGAAAATGCTTAATCTATAGAGTCTGAGATGACATTTCCTTGTTATTTTGATTTATATTTCCCAGATAAATAATAAGCATTTTTGATAACCGTTTTTTCAAATACTTGTCTATTTTTATATGCACTTCTGGAAAGTGTCTATCAATATCATTTATTTTTAAATTAGATTTTTTGATATTGAATTGTTTCTTTATGTGTTCTGGAAATTAATCACCTGTCAAATGGTTTGTGAGTATTCTTTCTAACTTATTAATTGTCTCTTTACTGTATTGATTCCTTGTTTTTTGAAGAAATTTCTTAGTTTGACATTATCTCATTTGTGTATTATTTTTCTTCTTATACTGGTGAGGTTATATCTAAAAATATATTAGCCAATGAAAATGTTCTACAACATTTTCCCCACATTTTCTTGTAATAATTTTGTAATTTCAAGTCTGACATATTGTTCTGATTCATTTTGAGTCGATTTTTATATATGATACCAAATATGGGTCTAGTTTTACTTTATATGGCTATCTAGATTTCCTAAAATTGTTCTTTGGGTCCGGTTGTGGGGACTGAACTCTGGGCCTGGGCGCTGTCCCTCAGCTCTTCAGCTCAAGGCTAGCGCTCTACCACTTGAGCCACAGCGCCACTTCCAGCTTTTTTTTTTTTCTGGTTATGTGGTGCTGAGGAATCGAACCAAGGGCCTCAGGCATGCAAGGCAAGCTCTCTACCACTGAGCCACCTTCTCAGCCCTTCCTAAAATTGTTTATTGAAGATACCACCCTTTCTCTGATATATCTTGGTATCTTACTAAAGTCAAGTGACTGCATGTGAGGATTTATTTGTGGAGTTTTATAAATCCTTTTCCTATGGTCTATGTATCAGGTTCATGCCTATATTATCCGTTTGGTGACAATAGCTTTATTGAATATTATAAGGACAAATATTGGGATGTTTCTATTTTTCAGATGTCAGTGTTGGTGGTAGGTTTTGATTAGAATTGTCTGTCACTTGGGGATCTTTTGTTTTTTCTATATGAATTTTAGTACTTTTTCTATTTCAGTGAATAATATGATTGATATTCTCAGGATTTTATTGTATCTTCAGATTGTTTTGGGTAGCAATTTTGTTAAAATAAATTAATTCTTCCAGAACATGGAAATAGGATACTTGAACAGACAAATATTAAGATAGAAAATTTACCAGCAAACAAAATCTGGGCACAAGATAACTTCATGATAAATTTTACCAAACCTAAAAAAAATAAAACAAACAAAAACTTAGCCAACGTTTTTTTCTCAAACTATTCTAAATAATGAAAGAGGAGAAACATATTCCTATGAAGACAGTATTATAAGGTAACTAGACAAGGACATATGGGAAAAAATC
The DNA here is from genome assembly GCF_000151885.1 of Dipodomys ordii. Taxonomy (NCBI): domain Eukaryota; kingdom Metazoa; phylum Chordata; class Mammalia; order Rodentia; family Heteromyidae; genus Dipodomys; species Dipodomys ordii. The sequence goes on along the minus strand of NW_012267542.1, from coordinate 214,288 downwards.
TAGACAAGGGCACATGGGAAAAGGAAATATAACCTATTATTTCAAGTGACCAGAGATACAAAAATATCCAACAAAATATTAAAAACCAAGTATAACAATGCTCTAACATTATAAAATAAGACAAAGTAGGATTTATAATAAATAAGCAAGGATGATTTTACATGTGCAAATAAATAAATATATCATATCACATCAACAAAATGAAGTGCGAAAATCATAGAATAATCAACAGATACAGCAAAAGCTATGTTATATAAAGGAACATCCTTTGGTGATAAAATTAACTTTTAACAAATTAGGCATAAAAAATAGAACAACAAAATAAAAAGTTTATATGGCAAACCCATAGTCAATTTCATACTGGATGGTGTAAAGCAGAAAGCATTTCCTCAAAGCTCTGGAACAATTTACAGATTTCTCCTTTCTCCATATGTATTCAATATATTACTGGAACTGTTAGCCACATCGATTGGGCAAAGAGAAAGACACAAAGCACTTTCAAAATGAAAGGGGGGAAAATCAAAAGATGTCTGTCTAAAGATGATATGCTCTTACATATAGAAAAAAACCTAAGAATTCCACCCAAAACTGTTGAAATTTATTAACGCATTCAGTAAAATAAATGACATAAAAATAAGTAACATTTCTATAGCCCAATATAAACTTGTAAAAAAAGAAATAAAGATATTAATCCAATTCATATTAGCTACAAAAGGAGCTACAAAAGTACCTGGTAAGTTAATTTATTGTGTTTTTAGACTTTGTATCAGCCTTACATGATCTTGGATTTCACTCTATATATACACAAGTTGAAAGGGACCTCAAATTGCCCATGTTTATTAGAATATTTATGTTTTTTTTAAAGATTAATGCAGAGTGTATACGTTGTCAAGTTATAAATCATTTTAGTTCTATAAATATCATCATTGCTTCTCTAACCATCCTCACTCTAGGAAATTTGTAACATGACTTTGTTCTATATCTAACAAATGGCATCACACCAGACAGTGACAAAGTTGTTCTCTCCAATATTTTCATTTTAGCTTCTTTTCTGTGTTTATCATATGGGCCATTGCATTCATCTCATCCACACACTAAAAATGGATGATGATGGCTATCAGGTAGAGAAAATTATGAAACTGTCACAACTCAGAGTTTTCTAGTTCTGATGAGGAAACCATGACATTGACACAAAAGCTACAAAAGTCTCTGATCAGTACACACAAATGCAGCAGATCACCAGCACTGGCATATAGTCCTACTCTAGTCAGCCTTTCTATAATCAAAAAACCTGTGAAGTTTTCTGCGAAGAAAGTAAACTTGACAAAGACAGACTTGTTGTCAAATATTTGACAGATTAGGTGTTCTGTGTCTGTTTCTAGAGCAATTGACACTTCCTGATGTATTGCCATATTTTTTTTATTTGATCCTCATTGCAATTCTATGAAGCAGGCAAGGTAAAGCAATAACTTCCAGTTAAGGACTAAAGCTAAAGAAGGTCAAGTTAGTCATCCAAGCCACATAACTGCTATTCAGGGACCAGAGTAGGACTTTGGATTTAAGTGGATTTCTCTATGCACTCTCTCTCTCTCTTTCTCTCTCTAGGTAAGTTTGACTAAGATCACAATCACTGCTTACTACCTTACTGGACAATATAAGCAGTGGCTTCATTGAATTATTGGAATTCTTTGTTAAGAGTTGGGTATTCTTTTGGTGAACTTTAAACTAATGTCAATTCTAGGAAATTAACAGACAGAAATTATAACCTTGCCTAAACTCCTCCTTCCCTGGAATAAATCCCATTTAATTGCAAGGTATCAGAGGAGGCTTTAAAATGTATATTTCAACTAATTAATGTATAAGAATAATTATCTCAGCATGGGCAGTTATCTTAGTAGTAGAGTGTTTGCCTGGCATACAAAATGCTCTGGTTTCAATACCCAGTACTGCAAAAAGAGTGCAAAAAAGAGTGCTTGAGGACTGTTCCTCATCTCTTTTGCTCAAAGCAAGTGTTCTACCACTTTGAGGCATAGTGCCACTTCCTGTTTTCTCATGGTTAATGGGGAATAAGTGTTTTATGTGCTTTCCTGCCTGAGCTGGATTCAAACCAAGATCCTCAGAGCTCAGTCTCCAGAGTAGGTAGCATTACAGGCTTGAGCCACTGAAGCCCAGAGTTATCTGTAGTTTTGACTGGGGAAAGTCAGGCATAAAATAATTCTTGAATCCTCTTTTAGTCCTGCTGTTCCTTCTACAAACTAATAATCTCACTTATGTTCTTATTATGTGACCAGTGAACGAATATACTAATTCAACTGGAAAAAAATACCGTACCGCCAATTAAAGCCAATTGTCGGATGCTTGGTGATGGCTTTTGTAGCAGTCAAATGTTGGCCATGGAACTATTGTTTGGTTACAAAATAGGAAGATACGCTCACTTGTTGTTGTGTAAAGGATACTAAATCAAGTATTACTTCTGTAAAGATCTTTCGAAATTATTTATTTGGAAGTAGAACCCAAGTGTTGGAAATATCGATAATGAGATTCCTTTCTCATTTGTTTGGACTTCTGGATAATTAACCTGAAAATTCACTATGTATTTAGTTCAAGATAAATCTCCCATATGTGTGTCAAAAATTTCCATAATCAGATGACTGGTTGATTCTTCTTTTCATCTGGAAATATTTCTGAAATTTCAGAAAACCTAAGCTCATTGAGGTTCATCTTACTCTGCTCCCAGAAGCCAGAGAGACAGAACAGACACAATCCATAAAAGCATGCCACAGGCTAAAAAACAAGAGGATTAGTATGCCAGTATGAATCCTGGGTAACCACTAAGTTGCTCAGGTATCACTAATCATTAATTTCATCATTCATCAAAGCCCTCTTGACAAAATAAGAATGAAATTCTTCTTGAAGAATAGTAGTGAAGATAAATGGTTCAGCCTTCTGGGGTACTGTAAATTCATGGAAAGCAAATGATTGAAAGGACAGTGATTTCACCAATTAACAATTACTAAATACGAAAATCGCTCTTTAGAAAATATGTTTCTCAAGGTGAATGAATGTGTATTATTTATTTTTATTTCTTTTCTTATAATATGAGATCTAAAGAAGTACCAGAGGTAATTACAAAGGACATTTCCTTTCCCTGCCCCAGCAAACCCCTGAGTGTATGATTTAGTAAATATTACAGGGCCAGGGACATTGTGCAAGTGTATTGATTATGAATGAATGTTGTCCATGGAACTATTGTTTGGTTACAAAATAGGAAGATACGTTCTTGAGTCTTTTATGAGTGGTCTATGAGCACTGAATCTTGTGCACCATCCACAGATATTGACTTTGGATTACCCTTAGATTATGGTCAGGTACACTAAAGTTATGAGGAAAGGTAAAAAGCACTGCTGAGTTAAAATACAGGGTTATAATTTAAACTTTATTTCAGTTTCTGTCAATAAGCATGTTATGTATCCCTCAGAACTCAATTTTTTCACCTGTAATATGAAATAACAATGTGTACAAAACCAATCCATGAACTCAACGAACATTTCACACTCAAAGAGGAGGTAAGACATTTTCTGAAACTTTAGTTGCTATGATGTTTTGTGATGATCAAGAAACTTTCAGATCATAAATATGCATTTCCCAGGCTTTATTTTGTGGATGATGATGTCTTTAGTTGTTAATAGGTTTCAAATAAAATATGATTTTTATAATCAGAGACCATCTTGGAATTATAAAGTATATATACTATAAAGTGTGTATACCATATCATTAAAATCCTATGATTTGAAAATAGCTTTTATTTAATCACTTACCAAACTTATTGTGTCATAGAATTCTTCCTTATATTTACGACATTCTTTAAGCATTTATATGTGGAAGATGCTGTTAGAGAATTTTGAAAGCTAGAAATTAGAAATTATCTAGTTAAAACCTTTCTTTATTTTATGGGTATGATTTGAGGGGTTCCTAAAATTTGAGGATTTTGTCCAAGAATGCACCACTGGTTAATGGCAGACTCAAAACCCTAATGGATTCTCTTTCCATTATATCCTTGCTTCAGATATAAATGAACAGTTTTTTGGCCCATCATACAGGTCACTGGATAGCAGTCCATATCCTTTTTTGTGGGTGATTATAAGTTTTTAACGTTTTATTTTATTGTAAAGATGTTGTACAGAGGGGTTACAGTTACATGAGTAAGGCAATGAGTACAGTTCTTTTTTAGCATTGTTACCCCTTCTTTGTTGTTCTCCCACTATCCCTTCCCTATATCTTTGTCATCATCTATATTCATAAGGCCTTTACCTTCCATATTTGAGCACAAGGATCATATAGATGCTAAACAGCATGCATGTCAAGAAATAGCTCCTTCTAACCACTAGTCCATCCAACAGGTTTGATTTCCTTGGACAAATGTTTATCAAGTTCTCATGATAGTCATATGCTGAAAGATCTAAAACTGGAAAAATAATCTGTTGGGAGTATTCACTAAAAAGTCATGTTCAGAGGCTTTAAGCAGTTTTACAAGTCTTAATGTCTGATAGATATAGAAACATAAATTTGATAGAAATGTATATATACATATATATATATGCAGAGATGAGTATTTATAAGAATAGCATCATGTATGACCCATAGCAAAATACACAAAGTACCACATTCTTTAGACTAAATATGTTCTTTTGTTGTAATTATTACATTGTGCCTCTTCTGATATTTTTAGTGTGTATGTGTATTTATCTTCTCAATTTAGAAACTATTCAAGATTATGGGCTTTATTCATACATAACTTTATATAAAGAGAATTAATAGATATTTGCTTATTTATATTCTGTGGGGTTTCAAATACTGTTAAAGTAATATTAAATGGAATCTGAGCACAATGTTAAACTTTGAAAAATCTCACTCACTAGGGAGTCTGAGGCAGGAGGATTTCATAGTATAGAAATTTAAAGCTAACCTAGAGAAAATGAAGAAATTCCATATCAAAATTACTTTTTGAAAGCTGGAAATGTAGTTTATCATCACAGCATTTGCCTAACTTGCATGAGGCACTTGTATTGATTCTTCAAAAAATAAATAAATAAAAATCATATCTGCTTGGGTTAAAGAAGTCTCAGATATGAAATCTGGTCCCATTCCTGAGACAAATGGGTTGATAAAAATCAAGGTAGCCATTTCCACTTCAAAACATGCTTCATGGCCCACTTAAATGACAGTAATCAGAACAGCAGTTGTAAGGATTGACAATATAAACCCTGGAATGGAATAAATGTTTCACTTAACCAAAAAAGAAAAAAAAATGAAAAAAGAAAAGAAAAAGTTTTACTGACTATTATGTTCTCTCTTTGTACTGTAGTAAAAAAAAAACCCAAGAACTGAAATAATATTCCTTTTACAAAATGGTAGTGAAAACTGCTCCTTTCATTGGAAAAGCATATTTAACTTTGTTAAACAGTTGAGTTTTATCTCTCAATGGCATAGATGCCATTCTTAAAGTTACTTTTCAATGCTCACTTGCTGTGAGCTGGAATAACGATTTCTTGTTTGCTGAATGAAAGCCTGCCAGAATTCAGAGCCCCATACCAATACTGTCTCATATATCTAGACTAGAGTAAGACATCAAACTTTGTGCTAAACATACAATTCCATGAGTATCAATAGTATCCTTGTAATTTCAGAGAACCCAAATGAATTCCACTGTCCATCTTTCCAACTCTTTGGCTCCACTGTCCTCAGCAAATCAGAAAGCATTTATCAAAAATATCCAGATAAGGGCTGGGAATGTGGCTCAGTTGGTAGAGTGCTTGCCTAGCATGCGGGAAGCCCTGGGTTCGATTCCTCAGTGCCATTTAAACAGAAAAAGCTGGAAATGGCATTATGGCTCAAAGTGGTAGAGTGTTAGCCTTGAGCTGAAGAGCTCAGGGACAGTACCTAGGCCCAGGCAGGCAAAAAATAAAAAAAAAAGCCCTATGACTGGCCAAAAAAAAATCCCCCAGGGCTAGGAAGGTGGCTGAGTGGTAGAGCACTTGCCTTGCATGCATGAGGCCCTGGGTTTGATTCCTCAGCACCACATAAGCAAAAAGAAAAAAGCTGGAAAGTGGCGCTGTGGCTCAAGTAGTAGAGTGCTAGCCTTGAGCTGAAGAGCTGAGGGACAGCGCCCAGACCCAGAGTTCAGGCCCCACGACCAGACCCCCCCAAAAAAAATCCCCCCAAAATACACTTTTAAAATATATTTCTAACTAAAAATTGATACGATATTTTCATTCATTTTAAATTTGTTTTTGTATTTTAGAAATCTTCAGATTCTCAAAGTAATTTGTAATTTGTTTATACTGAGATATTTATTGACAAAAAGTAAAGAAGATAATTTTACAAAGGAGAAATCAAAATGAGGAAGAAAGAGGGAAGAGAGCTGTTCTAAAAGCAGTGGTTCCAAGAGGTTTCCATCCCCCATCCCCACCCCACCCCCCAAAAAAGCAAGAATGAAGCTAGCAAATATAGAGAAATGATTTTTCTGAAGCTAGTTCCTGATGGGTCACACGTATAGGTATTTAGGAGGTTGAGATTATATTAGGATCATGATTTGAGGCCAGGCTGGTAAGAAAAACACTAGTGGAGACACTTTCTCAAAAAAGGTCTGAATGTTGGGAGGTTCACCTATTGTCAATGTTATGAGGATGTTTAAGATAAGTAGATGGTGCCCATGTCCAAACCTGGGAAAGGAAGCAAGACTATATCTCAAAAATAATGAGAAAAAAATCTAAACTGGAGATGTGGTTTCCACAATAACAAGACCTTCTAGCAAGCAAAAGGGCCCAATACATATGAAAAAAAACAAAAAAACTTTCTCATTCCGTTATACTCATTCTTTATTCTCTCTGTAATTGTGGTAAGATTCACTCACTTTGTGGATTTGTATTCAACAGGTACTTGATGAATTTTGTTTCATTTTAAAGTCTTAACCATCGAGCATTGCATGGCATAAACTTTTGACTGTAATTCTTTGTGGTTGTTGGTGGTAGTCGTAGGCCTTGAACTCTGGGCCTGGGGGCTCTCCCTCAGATCTTAAGCTCAAGGCAGCATTTTTCTTGTTGTTGTTGTTCATGGGGCTTGAACTTTGGGCCTGGGCCCTGTCCCTGAACTCTTCAGCTCAAGGAGAGCACTCTACCACTTGAGCCACTGCACAACTTGCAGTTTTCTGGTAGTTAATTAAGAGTCTCATGGACATTCCTGCCTGGGCTGGCTTTGAACCACAATCCTCAGATCTCAGCCTCCTGAGTAGCTAGGATTACAGGTGTGAGCCATGGGTTCCTGGCTAACTATTGTTCTTGAACATTACTTTCTCATGTTAGAACATGAGGTATTTTACTTGTACGTAGGACTTTTACCATTAAATCATGTCTTCTTTAGATAAATGAAAACATTTTCATTCAAGAAAATAAAATAGTATACTGAATGTATCAAGGATGATTTCAAATTGCTCAGCTTAGAAGTTTTCAGGAGATGTCCTTATGAGATGTTTAATAAGCAAGGCATTCTATTAATCATTTCTAATTACTCATGCAAGTCACATACACTCTGGACTTTGGTTTAATAGTCTGATTTGATCCCAATTGCAGCTAATATCGGTGGCTCAAAGGGTATTTCATGTAGTATGTCTTCACTAATCTTGTTACTCTGTCTAGATATGGTAGTTGTTGGCAAATTATAGCTTTATTTGTTATCCGTTAGCATTTTAATTGCTAGATTAAAGATGCAAAGGTAAAAGAATGCAAGAAAAGTTTCTCTTGTTCCATTTACCAACAAAGTAAAACAATGCACACACATGTATGTGTGACTTTACATTATCTAGGGTACTGACCAGAGACATATCATTTTGTCTTCCTGGACATAGTATTTATCTAGTTACTGTGAAATGGAAGCTGATGAAAGTATGTTATCCTGAGTTTAGCATTATTATTTACACAAGAAAATAAGGCACATAGAAGACTAAATTTGTTCCATCTGTTTCTACTTCTCATCTCTGTGCCAATGGTTAACTTTTCAAATATAAAATTTAAAATGTGGATTTTTTTAAAGGAAAACCCATAATGGCAAAAATACCATAGAAATTTCAAAGTAAATTTATAATTTAGAGTATGTCAACTTTGAGAAATAATGATCAACATAGGAATGGTGCAGTAAAAGATCTCACTTAATAAAGAAATAAATTCAAATATTATCTTGTAGTTATCCTACGAATTCCTGGGGGTTACATTTCATAGAATGGAATCTACAGTTTTACTCTACCATACTACTATAATAAGTTTATCTCCTTTTTAAAATTTTCTTACATGGAAATATTGAAATTTCTTGTACAAAGAAAAATAAAATAAGTATTTCCATTTCCTTCCTTGAATAGTACACACACACACACACACACACACACACACACACACACACACAATCACAGAAACTCCCTAAATCCACATTGCCAGTCCATATAACCTGAGGGACCAGTTACAACCTCAAACTCCTTTCTCCTTACTCTTTCCCCTTCTCAGAATGTTCCTACCTTACAATTTGAGTCTCAGAGTCCTTTTTAACATTCCTATAGCCTAGTCTGGGGTCAGAAATTGTCTTGCTAAATCAATCTGTACTAAGTTATGAAGGAGAGATAATGTTGACTTTGCATTTGAATTGAGATCACTAAGTTACATTAAAGGTATTAGGCTCTAACCTGAAATAAAAGATTGGATGAGAATTCAAAGATATTTATCCTTCCTAGTATCCATGTAATTACACAAAATAGGTGTTTGTTTATTTATCCAGCAGAGACAGTGTGATCTCATAAAAGGTTCAGGATCCAGAGTGACTGAGTGTACATTTTAATGCGCTCACTCTTAGGTCAGTATAGGCATGGATGTATTTAAGTTAACTTCCTTGTGCATCAAGTAGTGTAGGTGAAGTATAACAGAAAAAGGGTGAAGATCTTAGTGTAAAAAGTTCCTAATATTCCAAAATATTGACTATAAAATCTAGGATTCAAATCAAATGGCAAACAGAATATGTCATATTCATGGCTAGTGTTCTTTTTTTTTTTGTTTTTGTCGGTCATAGGGCTTGAACTCTGGGCCTGGGCACCGTCCCTCACCTTTTCAGCTCAAACCTAGCACTCTACCACTTGAGCCATAGCACCATGTCTGGCTTTTTCTGTTTATGTAGTACTGAAGAATCAAATCTAGGGCCTCATGCATGAGAGGCAGGCACTTTAGCACTGAGTCACTTTCCCAGCCCTTATTTGTTTTTTATGTAAAATAATTAGGTAGACCCTGAAGTTTGTGATGTTCCTATAAATAAACATGTTATTCCTAGGGACCGAAGCATGCAATAGATCACTGTTTAGACAGAGAAATTAAAAGGATAGTATTTATCTAAAGGTTACCTAAAGGGGAAAGACAATGCAAAGATTAGATTAAAGATGAATGAATACTTTTCCCTAAACCAAAATCCTTTAGGAAAATAATACTTTAGAGCAGTTCAGTAGATGTCAGTACTGTACTCTTTAAACTCAGTATTCTTACTTCTTGCCTTCTTTTATTGTCACATCTCCCTTCATTTTCCTTTTATATGCACTTGGTAAATTTTACTTGGACATTAAGAAGAGGTGAGAATTGGTTGGGAATGGATAATGAATGAACTCAGTTAGGGATGTGGGGGTTTGAGTTGCCCTTGGATGAACCACATGATGATGTCTAAATGGTGGATGACATTTAGGGTCTGATTCCAAGAAGGGACCAATTGTCAAGACAGAAAAGTAACTTCTTTGTGCAGAAATGAAAGATGAATTTAGACTGTTTCAATAGAAAGCATAAAAATTAAGAAAACATTAATATTTCTTTAAAAGAAACTAAGATTTGCCAAAAAGAGACTGCTACATAGTTCAGGTAGAAAAAAGTTTAAATAAAATAGAAATGTGGGTAATAGGACATTCGAATTGCTTAAGGTGCTGATAAATTTTATTGGACAGTGTTATTCCAGGCACAAGATCATGTCTCTCTCACATTGTTTAAACAGCTAGTTAGAATATATCCTTTAAATATCATATAAATATAACTTTGAAAATGTAGGAATACTGTTTATGGGCCATCTGTCTCAGACAATGTCTATGTGAAGTCTGAACAAGAGATGACGTCCTGAGCAAGCCCTAGAGGAATAGTAAAGATAGCAACCCTTTAGTGAGGATAGACAATAGGCTAGGACATTTCTAGGTACATTATACACATTAACAATAACAACAGCAACAACAACATAAAACAAAACCATAATTCATTTCCAGGCTGAGTTTCTTTCAATGTCTTTGAAACTCATGGCTTAATATGTAAAGAGATGCCTAAATGATTACTAATCAAATCTCTACTACTCTAAAAGTCAAAGAAGGCTGTACACGCTAGCTCATATTGTTTAAGCTCAAACATTCCCATTTTACATTTTAAGCAAACTTTCTGGAATTAATTGCTAAGGTCATACAGCTAATAAGCACTTAGTCTGACTCACATCCATCACCCTTCTTTCTACAATGCTCTACAAGGAAGGTCAATAATTTTTTTCTTTTTAATATGATTGCTTTGAGGGCTAAGTGACTTTGAAAGATGTAGCTCCTAGAGTTGAATCTTTTCCTTCCTCCCTTCCTTCCTTCCTTCCTTCCTTCCTTCCTTCCTTCCCTCCCTCTTTCCTTCCTTCCTTCCTTCCTTCCTTCCTTCCTTCCTTCCTTCCTTCCCTCCTTCCTTCCCTCCTTCCTCCCTCTCTCTCCCTTCCTTTCTTTCTTTCTTGCTTGCTTGCTTGCTTGCTTGCTTGCTTTCCCTCACTATCTCTGTCCCTCCCTCCCTTTCCCTCTCCTTCTTTTCTTCCTTTCTTGCTCCTTTCCTTCCTACCTCTCTTCCTTCCTTCCCTCCATCTGTCTTCATGTTTCACTTTCTAAGTTGTTGACATTTTAACTCACTGTCATACCTCTTTCATACTTGTTATTATTTTTTCTTCCTTGATACTTAAATTTTCTCTAGTCTAAAAATATGATGGCCTATTATTTTGCCACGAGTGCCTCCAATTGTCCTAGAATTTTAGCAGTAGTATATACTTGCATTATTTCTTCTTACTATTTTTGAGCAAATCAAGCACGGACTGGGAGCAAAACAGAAACTTGCATTTAACAAAAGGCTCAACAAACATTTCCTTTGCAGACTTAATTTGAATTATTTAGAATGGCTTCCTGGGGAAGTGTCAATTTGTCAACATGTTTAAAAATATATATTCAAAGATGCTGTAGAACATTGGAACTAATATATTCTACGTATCAGCCAATTTTGCAGTCTTTAGTTGAACATTTCCATAGATAATGTTGCCATGGCTTCTTTCATTTGAGAGGCAGGGAAGAATAATGTTTTGAAAATATTCATTGTTAGATTTAATCATACTCAAGACAAATCTTGTTGTTGGTATGGGATTGGGACATTGAATATCACAAAACCAATCACTTTATAAATTATCTTCATTTATAGCTCAAAGTTTAGTAGATTTTATTAGTGGAAAGAGTACATACCTTTAAAAGCAACAGTTCCTTAGATCTCCACAGAAACAAAGAAGTGAGATTTTTGTAAATACCTTTAGAAGCAAAAGGTATTTTACAGCCTCTGAGCTGTGAAATATGGGGCTCTCATTAGCTGCACTGAGATTTCCCTGTTACCACTCCAGCTGTTGACTATTTAGTGCAAGAGCTGGTGCTGGTGGTGTGCAGAGAAAAATGCTCATTTAGTTAGAGCTTTCCAGGTGAGGCTTTCTTTGAGGTTGATTTGAACATTTGCCTATAATGAGAAAAAGCTATGCATTATTCAAATCATGGGGAAAAAAGTACAAGAAATCTTCCCAAATTGTTCAGTGTTTTGTCAAATAAAATAAATACTAGTATTTAGAGGAAAATTTCATTACACTAATTAGCTTAAAAAAACCATTAGCTAACACTTAAAAGAAAGATTCTAGGAAATCCTATTGTTCACGGACACATTTTTGTACATTGGTGCATAATTTACTCATGACCAAACTGAGCTGCTGCTTCTAATTATAGTTATTATATAATCTAGTTTAAAAATCTTAGATTATTACAAAAACAGTTGTCTATATTCCATTGACCTCTTGGGACGTGTTTTTCAATGGTATTATTTTCCTAGTGGTTTATTATAGTGGAGAAAGCCCCAGCTCTTAAAAAAAGCAAACTTAAGTTCCACTTCCAGGTGAAGAGCTTAAAGGCTAAGCAACCTTAGCAGGTGTTCTGAATTCTCCTGGTCTATTTTCTCACTTATTTCCCAGGCACAATGATTTTGGTAAATGGATTGATGGAGTCATGTTAATCACATGGGTCATTAAATGACATTACTCAAATTGGTACAGCTAAATAAAATATGTGGTAGAATAAAGGATGACTTTTTCTTCTTTGTAGTTTTTCATTTTTCTAGTATTAAATATTTATTCATATATATTATATTTTAATCTGTCAAAATAAAGATTACACAAAAATACATTTACAAAGTAGCAGTAGACAATCAGAGATTCCTTTGAAAGGCAAGCAAAATAGTTCAAAGATGTATCAGGAAGAATTACCTAGTCTGGGTCTACTCACTGCTATCTTCCTCACCTCCTGAACAGAAGCTTCTGGAAACAGACTCTGCCATCAGCTGGTACACTCTTAGGTTTTCCGCTTGCATAGCCAAGAAGTACAAGAACCATGTTGTGAGATTTTCAATTTGATTGTCTCACATGAGGGTACCAGTGTTTTCAGACTGGAAACAGCATGTTACTACACTTTGGCAATAATGCATTAAATACAGATGGGTTTGTTTTTAGCCAAATACGTATTATACAGCCAACAGCTGTTTAGATATTGCCAACGGTCTGTTTAGTACACAGAGAGTCTGTGAGCTTCTTTTCTTGCTCAAGGAAACCTAGTGGATCAATGTATAATTCTCAGAAGGCTGTCCAGACTGCTAAAAACCAGTAGGCAGAAATAATCATCAGAGTGACAAAGGCCTACATTGTTTTTGCTTAAAATATAGTTAATTTTTAAAAAATGAATACTTAATTTATTATGAGTAGGATTAACACATTTTGAAATATATCTAAGTTGTAATTCTGGGTATTTCTGGGGTTAATGATGTTTTGATCTGAACAATCATGAAATCAGCACTAGTATTTGGTAATTTTTAGATTTTCTTCCTGTTTAAAGGCCTAAATATGTAGACCAGGCAATGCAGAACCTCCCTGAGCCCACTTCCGCCCTCGTGAGAAGAGCCATGCCACTGGTAGAGTATTTATTACTGCTCAGAATTTAGTTTAATTGCTATTATAGGCCATCTATTTACTTAGGGAAAAACTAGATATACCATCTGAAAAGAAAGAGGTTTTCAGACCATGGCTGACAGATGCAATAAAGGATTGCCACAATATAAACAAACAAAACATACTTTAATAATCTTTAATGTATGCAAAGTCTCTCCTCACTGCCTTGGTAAACACTGTTTTAGAAATTCAAAGCAAAAACAAAACAAAACACACACACACACACACACACACACACTTATTTACACTCTGCATTTTAGGGATACTGCCACCATGTGGTCATAAGAAATGTAATCACATTCTAGTATCTACCCTATAACCACATACTTGTACATCTTAACAAATCAATCTCTTAGCTTGAAGTACAGCTCAGGTGGTAGAGCCCTTGACTCCCATGTACAAAGCCCTGAGTTCAATCCCAAGTACTACAGAACTGAAAGAGACAAAACAACAAACAAAACAGGTATCTTCATTGATATAGATAAACCTAATTTTATTTATTTATTTACTTATTTATTTATTTAGTCAGTTGTGGTGCTTGAACTCTGGGCCTGGGCACTGTCCCTCAGATCTTCAGCTCAAGGAAAGCCCTGTACTGCTTCAGCCACAGCACCACTTCTGGTTTTCTGGTGGTTTCTTGGAGATAAGAGTTTCACAGACTTTCCTGCCCAGGCTAGCTTTGAACTGTGATCCTCAGATCTCAGCCTCCTGAGTAGCTAGGATTACAGGCGTGAGCCACCGGCACCCAGCTATAAACCTAAAATATTATAAGTAATCATCAGATATAACATATTCCTAATCAGCTTAAGTTCAGAAAGGAGAATTCACTGGTACATGCATTTAGAACGATTCTTACTTTGCAGGTTCCAAAGTGGAGGAAATTGTCAAGGACAGTGTTTAAGAATATGAAATTAAGCGAAGTTATTTTTGAATGGGCATAATTATGTTGAATTAGAAATTCAGTCATCACCAGTTACTTCAGTTTTGAATATCCCTGCGTTGCTTCATAAATATCTTTAGGCATTTTCTCCCAAAAATGATCATTTAGAAATATCTCCTTTGTGCTTTGTGGGCTCCATTCTCTTCTTTCCTCACTGAACAAGGTGAAAAATAAAGGAACAATTAGAATAAAAATTGGTTGTCTTCAATCTTGGCCTTAAAAGAGAGAATATTGAAGTCGGAGGTGCAAGAGACTTATCAAGAGGGTAATGACATTTTGTTTTACACATTTCCATTCTGTTCTTCATCATTTGTCCCCATGTAGCTCCTCTTCCTTCTCAACCTTGGTGACCTCAGCCATGTAGATTCTCCCTTTTCCTGTCTTCTGATCACTGATTCAGGGCCCTCTGAGCATGTGCATACCAAATCACAGTTCCTAAGACTCCCTATAAACAACTTGACCTTTGAAGTTTCAGAACGGCAATGGATTGACAAAACCATCCTAGGATTCTCAGAACTCAAGGGATCCGTGCAAGGGAAGAGCATAGAAGCCTGTCTTTTTATTAGCTTCATAATAAATTCATCAAAGGATACGTTTCTGGCTTGTTTAACTATAAGCCTGTCCTTCTTTTTTCCAAAATATATGTGTTATTTACTGGCTAACCCATAGCATGGCTATAACTCCTTTATTTTTATAGTTTTACCTAATTAAACATCTCTGGTCATTATTCCTTTGTTGCTGAGCTCTGTCTGGGCACTTTAGTGCCTCCTGTAAGGCAAAGCCCTTCAGCTCTCCAGAAAGAAAGGGTTGCTTCTCTTTTCAAAGCAATAATTTATCAATAAACTCACTGGTTACTCTTTTCATGACAAAAAACACCTTCTGAGGAAGAGGTAGCAAGGCAGGAGGGGGCGGGGAAACTGTAGCCCTGAACTTTCTGGTAAATATAGATTTATATCTATCTTACTACGGATGATTTTCCTCTGATGTTGAAAACTTTAAATGAGGCAAAAATCTTTTGTTGGTTAAACAAAAATTCCTATATAATCTTAGGCAATAATCTCAATTTCAGTCTGGATGATGTGTTTTTGTTTTTGTTTTGCGGCTTGAACACAGGGCCCCGGGCACTTTCCCTTAGCTTTTGCATTAAAAACTGGCTCTTTACCACTTGACCCATATCTCCATTTCTGGCCTTTGCTGGTTAATTGGAGTATCTATCCCAGAAACATTTCTTCCCAAGCTGGCCTTCAAACTTGATCTCCAGATCTCTGCCTCCTGAATATCTAGGATTATAGGATATAGCCATTAGCCACTGGCTTAAAAGAGTTTTTAAATTATGTTCACATCACCGATTTCAATCACCAATTAGACTCTTGCCCTCTCTGCTCTTTCTTTCTTTTACTTCTTCCTTCCCTAGCTCATCTTTGCTTTAAATATTCTTTTGAGGTGATAGAGACTACCACTAAGGTATAGAACACAGACATATGTATTTGGACTGAGAGTTTCTACTATGATTCCATTGTAAATAGAGAGGAAATGATGAGAAGCAGCAGGAGAAAGCATGGCTCTCATTAGCTTTCATCAGCATAAAGATGACTGTAAGGGACAATGAGGCCAAAAGAAATCAAGCAAAAACCCAACGAACTGTTTTCTATTTACAACACTGTTATAGAATATTTGAGTTTTGTAAAAAGCAAGAATTAATGAGGAAAGCTAATAAATTTCCAAATCTTTTTTTTCCTGTCCCCTCATGTAAAAGCAAGTTCAGCAAAGGCGATTTGCATGTAAATCAACATTTACCTGACACGTGCACTTTTCACGCTTTGAATAAACTGTGACATGAAAAAGATGAAAGACACAGGATGTGTATAAAAATCTTTAAACGGTAATTGGCAGACACTCGCCATAAATATTTATTAAGCCAAGAAATGTCCTTTTCTGTTTCCCTGCCACTGTGAATCCGGCTTCATCTCCACCATCTTCTCACATTCTCATTAGTAGTGACTTCTCTTTCATGATGGGGTTCAGACCACATCCTGATGGCTGAGGAGGAAAGATAAAGGTGCCTTGGAAGGAGGATTTTTTTTCTTTCTTTCTTATATTCTGCCTTTTGAAGCTGTAGGAAAAAAAATGTTAGGACAAAGCTGAATGCCTGAAACATTTGAAAGAAGAGAAGAGCATAAATTAGAAGATGAGGTAAAGTTGGTTTCATTGCTCCTCCTTCTACCACCCTTTTAAATTAGGCTTCTGGAGCCTATTTTTCTGCTATCCATACAGAGGTAACAGTCTGTGAACATTAGGCAATGATTATGGCATCTAGAAGGAAATTGAGCATTCTGCTATTGCTTGAAGGCCTAATGGTCTCTTGAAGACATTTGAGATGAAAGAGAAAGCCAGGATGAAAAGCTTGCCTGTGGGTTTTGTCTTGTTGGGAAATATTCTGTTTGGTTGACCTGTGGATGTTATTCAACCAGAGCCTTCCATGGCTTGCCCAGGTTCAAAAAGCCTTTGCAAAGTAACCCTGCAAAAGACGAACTTGTTTCTAGCCATTACCTTTACATCTCATTTTTCCTCTCCTGTTTCTCCAATCCTGACCTCCCTTGTCATGACCAGCCTGTGTCATCACTTTTTTAAATGCTGATAATTTTAGTAATGAATCAGGAAATTTATTTTAAATAGACTTATTCTAAAATCTCTCTCCATCTCATTCCTGAAATGCCTTCCAACCATTAAAATGGGAAAGAAGTTCCTGCAGGCCAGTACCTAATGATAACTCATACAATTATCCCATCTCCCTGTCCATTCTCAATCCACCTCAAGTGCAATTTGGATTAATTCCAATTTCTACAGGTGGTGAGCAACTCTCATTAACATCAGTAATTAAGAATGAATCTAGTAAGAAAGAACAGAGCTTTAAAAGATCCACTATTGTGTTGGAAATGTCTTTCTGTGTGTGTGTGTATATATGTATATCTACAAATATGCATTTCTTTTGTTTTTCTTTCTGGGCTTTTTTGTTTGTTTTGAGGTCAGACTCTGGGTAGTCTATAATGTCCTCAAACTTGCTGAATAATCTAAGCTAGTCTTGGTTTACTTATAAACAACCTTATAATTTTACTCATCTCAATATTTTTATCATTGTTTCTTAAAGCTACAGTTTACATTACAAATAAGCTGACAAATATGGTGAATGAGTATTCAGGTGTATATAGAGATCACAGAGCAAGTATTGAAATAGAGAAACAAGGCCAAAACCCCCTAGCTTTTAAATTGATGAAAGTACACCTTTCCATGCACACCACCTTTTATTGTGAAGTATCAGTTATGTAAATAAATTTGTGATTATTTGATCAACTTTTCAAAACTATGACTTCAACAGCTTCTTGGAATTGGCCAGCTGCCATGTAAGTAATTAAAGTCTCATCAAAGTGGCTCTCAAGGCCTTTATAAATCTCAAACAGTCCATGGTCAAAGGACCATGTGCAGAGTTTCTGTGTGCTTTTATTAGGTATTTACAAAGGACCTGCTCCCCTTTCCTGGGCTTAAAGTACATACTTCAAATAGAGTCCATTTCAATTGCTACCTGACTGTTTACCTTTAATATCTCCACAAGGATTAAAGCAAACATTCCTGATTAAATGTTAACTTATTTTAGTCATTTACTACAGGCATATCAGACATCCCTATTATGGGTTGTATGTGAACAGTACTTAATGTGGAAATTACTTTAAAAAGAAAAAATAATACTTGACAAGGAGATGGAATAAATCATTTCAATATTTCTGAGGTCTCACCTTTTGGAAAGCTTATTACTAAATCATGGAATGTGAAATTATATGTTCAAAACTCTAAGTTGCCAAAAATACAGTGTTGCAGTTTAGAATACTAAAAACTTTCACTTACTTTATACAATAGTGCATAATTTATAAAATGTAAATTAAAGTCCTATTGAAAGTGGCATTGTAAAATGATGCTATCATGTATCCTTAATAGATTTTCTACCATTCTTCTATATCAATGGACACTTCAAGAATAATGTCAGACTCTTCCTAACTTTAGAATAGTCTGATTTGTTTCTTTTGTATTTCTTTAAAAGCCATGGTTTATAGTAGGTGGGTTTTATTCAGCTTAGCTGTTGTTTCCTTAAATCAGGCAGTGTGAAGAGAGTAGGTTAACAAGTCTTTTTCCAAATGCCAATTATATTTGCCAATTCTTTTGACTGTATTTCTTACTACAGACTTCCATCTTTCCTCCTAATACTCCCCATTCCAGACCTCTCTCATCTATTGCTGAGGTTACCATGATTGTATCCTAATTGGATTCTTTGAACTTAGTCTTTTGTCTGTCCATCCACTATTCACATTTTAGACAGAACCTAAAAGCAAATTTGTTCATCTTGGTTTTCTCAAAAGTAGCTCTTCTGTAGACTTTCTTTCTCTACATTTTGAGCACAGCATGTGACCAGCAGAGAGCTGTCAGTGGAAATGTTGCTCCAACTGTAGACCACTAGATTTGATCAAAAAAGCTAATGGACAGTATCCTGGCTTTGAGTTCTAGCCACAGTTACACACACAAACACACACACATACACACACACACACACACACACACACACACACACACATATTATATTGTAATATAGGGGAAAATTTCACATGCTATTGTCGTGTTCATTCAGTAGGTTAATTTCTAGATTGATTAAAATCTTTCTCTAAACCTCAATGCAGAAGTTATCTGTAAAACAAGAAGTGGGGAGGGAGGAAGGAGGAAGGAAGGAAATATAAGGTATATTAAATAGGTAGGTTTCATTAGGTAGCCGATGAAGAGAATACCATGCACTATTCAGGCAGGAGAAGAAGTTTATTTACTGAACTGCTGCCCCTGTCTTGCATGGTGGAGAGGCATGAATGAAAAAGGGGTGACCCACCCCTGAGCTTGAACTTATCTAGGCCAGGAACAGGAAGAGGTGTGGCCAGGTGGGGGAAAGGTGTGGCCACACTGGATCTGTTGTGCCCTCAGGGTCTGAGACTCCCCTAAGGTCAGATGGGAGGCATGTGACCAGAGGTTGCCCAGGATGTGACCTAGCAGGAGGGGAAGGTGACTGCTTCCAGGTCTGACAGTTACCTAGGTAACAGACACTAGACAGAAACTTAGACAAGAGGTAGGGAGGTGTCCCTGTGCAGACCTTACAGGAAGCAAGGGGGGAAGGAAGGAAGAAAAGAAGGGAGGGAGGGAGGGTGAGGGAAAGAGGGAAATGGAAGGGAAGGTGAGAGAGAGAGTGAGAGAGAGAGAGAGAGAGAGAGAGACCTAAGAAGAACTAGAGAGACCTGTAAAGCATATTTCGTAGGGAACTTTCATCTCTACTGACATTCAGATGAAACATCCACCTTCTTCTCTGCCACCAGAAGTAAAAACCCTTGAATATTTAACTGAGTTCTCTATGCAGAAATATATGTGATGTCTGCATAAGTATGTAAGTGTATGTTAAATTCAGCCATTGCATATTGAATTTCCTTGAACAGTACTACTGAATAATGAGAGTAAAATTTCTAAATTTTTAAAACATAGTCTCTTGTCTTATGATTTGTAAAAATTAAAGACTCCGTAATTAGTGGTGATGTTTTGTTATCTGTTGCCATCTTTCTAGATCAACAACATACTCTATTCAAGGTAGACCTTCAGTGATTAAATGAAGGGCATGATCGTATTATTCTATTTTTGGTCCAGTAAACTTTACACCCTCCCACATAGCCTTTGGATTTCTTACAGAATTGTCACAACACAATTCAGATAACAGACAGTTCATTGGGTGGTCTTAGTAAATTTCTTTATCAATAATATATTTTACCAAGATAATAGGTTTATTTTAGCAAAAATATAGTGCTGCCATTGATTTTTGTCATGAAATAAACAAAATTAATCACCCTTTTTCACTCAGAAAATATATTAAATCAAGTTTCCTCCTTCCTATAAGTCTAAAACATTAATACAGGATTTTACACTAATTTCTATTTAATTGTATCTCACTAATTGCAACCATTTTTAGCCAAAAATTTTTTTTCTTAAAAATCTTTTGGAACTTTTAAGAAAGTTAAGAAGGTTTTCTCCTCCTGTTTTTGGTTACCTATGAAATCTCTCTCTCTCTCTTTTTCTGGATGCTGTTCTACAATATAAATCAGAAGCTCCCTTAGTATGGACAGAACATGGACAATCCTGGATTCCTTGGCTTGAAGCTGACATAAAAGAAGCTACATTGCATGATTCATTCTTTAAAATAGCAACAACAAAGCAATAGTGCCAGGCCACTCATTATTTTCTTATTCAAAGCCTGGTATATCATCTTTCTATCTTATCCATTTTTTACCTAAAGTTTGCAAACAGGTAGCTTTATTTTTAACATTATTTATGCTTAGCAAACAGGTTCTCCAGAATGCAAAGTTGTTAAAGAAAGAAACTCAGGAATCGGAGGTGACAATAAAGAGGTAATAGAATGTAGTTGGATATAATTAAATGATACTATTAGTATATCAAATTCATAAGGCACTTATAAACACAAATCAATTCTTTAAAATGCATATTTAGAGATTCCATGGGTGCTTTATTCAGATTTATACCTTTGAGAGTCATTCCTCTTTTATAAAAAGTGGGATATTTGTATATTTATTGCTAGTCCTAAATCTTTTCTTTCTTTGGTCTTTTTGCTTTTAAAAGTTGAGAAGAGTCTCTCCTTGGTTTATTCATTTATTTTTTCAAAAGTTCTTTTTTTTTCCCCTCTGTCCTGGATGAAGCAAGTAATAAGGCTTAGCATTTATTTGTTTAGATTTGTAATGCAGTAAGCACATCACTTTTCCTCATTTGATTCTCTAAAAGCTTGTGAGATAGAAGCTGAGGACCAGAGTTAAACAATCTTTCCCAGAATAAACGCCTGACGTAGGCCAAAGCTGGTCTTAAACCTAAGCTTTCCTCAGTCTTCATGGCAGATTCTTTCTGGAAATTTTCCATGAAGTTGGTACATTCTTATTTACATACTTTTTCCTTCGGCTTTAGAAAAAAATATCCAGTAAATTATAATCAGTCTGATTATCACCTGACCCAAAACTCACTGAATTAGGTTTTATTTTTCAAATTGTACATTCCAATACTATAGTCCAACTTGTATATCCATGTACTGCATTCTAATTCTTAATATATACTTTTCTTCTGCCAAATATTATTCCCTCACTGTCCCTATTCAAGGCATTCTACTATTTCTGTGCTTGTTGAACAGGTCCCAAACCTTGGACCATTCAAAGCCATAGTAAGCAGTGATTCTCAAAACTGAACTTCTGATCTGACTCGCCAACTTAAAAGCATTTCCTAGCTCTGTACTCACCTTACCATTGTAGTTTGTGATTTTAACCACTTCGCAAGAAATATAGAATAGATCTTTATGGGAGATAGACTTTTCTTAACTTTTACTCTCTCTCTCTCTCTGTCTACCACATATTTGGAATAGGAGAAGCTGCAGGCAAGGTAAAGGTCCTTGCCCTCTCATGAACCATATAAACATAAAAAATAAGGGTTCCAGGACTTTTTCAACAGCTCAATCATTTGTCAAGTGCTTGGTATCTATGGTAAATATGTGGTGTTATCAAGAAGCCCCTTTAAGGAAGTGTTGGTCACTCTGCCTCAGGATTGTACTTTGCATCTACCAGGGCCTTCAACCGGGAGAAACCTACAAGGGCACACCCTTCCTAGGGAAGATTGCCTTACATTCAAGTTGATGTTCAGATTGTGGCCTTCCTATGACTTTGGTTGTAAATCCTTTGCTCTAGAGTTGAATGCATTTGATTTGTCTTCGTTGGGCCTGCCTTAGGGTTTGGTTTCTTCCTCTAACCAATTTTTCTCTCTCCAATATTCTTTTACACTTCCTTGCACACTGCTTGTGAAATGCACAATATTAAGAGTTGTTCTGAGAGCTTCATCACTTTCCTCTCACAAAAGGCTACAGCAGTCCCTCAAATCCTGTCTGTATCTTCTAGCACTAAACTAGTCACAAAAAAGGGAAGAAATTACATGTCAAGAACAAAGCAATGGAGCAATTTATGTTGTTTTATTGTAGAGGAAGTAATTTCTTAATATGGTATGGAAAGTTACGTGTTCATTTCACTAAATCACATGATTAGCACTAATGTGAGGGAGGTTTTTTTTCCCCCCTCTATCTTCAAATGCTGACTCCTTCAGTAGGGAGAAAAGGTCAGGTACCTGGGAAGACTGTATCTGGAAGACATATTTAAAAATTTATACATCTCTCCTAAAAAGAATTGTAAGAAACTATATTTCCTTGAACATTAATTTCACATCAAAATCTGTTTCATTATAAATGAAAAGGTTGTTTAAGAATATGTTTTCCAGCATCTGTAAATATTTTAACAGAAAAGTTTTATATTACTCCTTGCATAAATCTAGGGGGATATGAATGCAAGAATTTTTTTGATTTTTTTAAACAAAAATCCTCTTAAAAATGGAAGTTTTCAAACATTTAGAAGATGTACCAAAATGGAATCATAAAGTATACTTCCACCTACTTATAATGCAACTTCAAGTTCTGTTTATATATTTTTTGATTATTTTTCTTCTTTATTGGAATATGTCAAAGCAAATCACCAAATGATATTTTTTCTTACCATAGCAAAACCCAGATGAAATAAGAGTTGATTCACAAATGATTTAAAAATAAATATTAACTAGGGACTAATAGTTTATCCTGTAATCCTAGCTACTCATGAACATGAGATCTCAGGATCCACGTTTAAAGCCTGTCCCTGCAGGAAAATTCACAAAACCCTTATCTGCAATTAGCCACCAAAAAAGCCAGAAGTGGAGCTGTGGTTCAATTGAGCTAAACAGTGGAGGGATAGGACTCAGGCTCTGAGTTCAAGTCCCAGGATGGCCACCCCTGCCTCCCCCACAGACACCCCCAATGTTTATCAGAGACCAAACGACAAGATGCATTCGTTATGCCACAACCAGCAGAATGAATAACAATCCCTTAACAGTGTGTCATACTAATGTGTGTTATTTTTTGTTCTGTTTCCACATTTTTCTCATTTCTATTGGACAATTTAAATTAGAAGCCAGAGAGGGTCCATACATTACATTTGGCTGATTCCTTTTGAGTGTCTTCATGTATATTATTGCTATTGCTATCTTTTCTTTTTTAGTCTGTAATATTTCCATTTATGGAGCTTTAGCCATTGTCTTACAGAAGTTCACATATTCTAGATATAATTGTGTTCTTCTAATCCTGTGTTTTTGGTGTTGTTTAACATATTTCTCTTTTTGAGAGAAGGGTCTTATGAACTTTTTGCCTTGAACTTAGTCTTTAGTGTGTAAAGTAGGATGCATTTGATTCTGTGGGTAAGACACTACACCACACCTACAATTCTTTTTTTTCATGTGGAGTCATGGGCACCTTTTTAACTTGCAATTTTTTTCTATTGCTTGAAAACCTTGAGAGATTTTAGTATCATCTTTCTTTCCAGTATGGAAGGCCTTTTCTTATAAAAATAGGCCATATCACCAAAATATTTACTGTTTATTTTGTCCTATTAAAACATAAATGATTTAGAGACAGTGATCAGAATACACCATAGATTTTGATAATTAACAATACTCTTTAAAAAATGCTCACAACAGGTGACATTGTCCAAAATGAAATACTCTCATTCCAGACTTATGAAATGGTAACCCCTCTCTACATCACTTTTATAGCAACAATGAAAATATTTAATTTAAAAAGTTAACTAAAGAAGAGTAATGGTTAAAAAGTAATTTCAATAATCCTATCAAAACT
This sequence comes from Dipodomys ordii, assembly GCF_000151885.1. Classification (NCBI taxonomy): domain Eukaryota; kingdom Metazoa; phylum Chordata; class Mammalia; order Rodentia; family Heteromyidae; genus Dipodomys; species Dipodomys ordii. The sequence goes on along the minus strand of NW_012267542.1, from coordinate 190,139 downwards.
TTCATATTGTTTCATTTTTCTCCTGATTTTTTAAAAAATTTTTATTTATTTTTTATTGTGAACATATTGTACAGAGGGGTTACAATTACATGGGCAAGATAATGAGTACATTTCTTATCAAGCATTGCAGCCTCCTCCTTTGTTTACCCTTCACATCCCTTCCCAGCCTCCTTCCCCCCCACCCCCCCACCCAAACCTCTCCCCCCACACCAAAGTTGTAAAGTTCATTTTCAACATGACAACTTATACTTCTCATTGTTGCAACGGGTCCACCTGTATCCTTAAAGGACTGTTTTTTTCCCCTTCTCCTCCACAAATTATACCAACATCAAATATAGTGAAAGCAGGGGTTCCCTTTTGGGGGGGGGCCTTCCAAGGCACCAAGGAATTATTTTATGAATGCGTTAGAAACAAATGCATGAAAGAAAAAAAAACATTTAAATACATATCTAAGGGTTCATTTTCCTAACATCACATTACCTGACCTTTTCTGCTTGACTCATACATATACTAGATATTGCAAATAAGGGAAACCATGAGACCTATGTTTCTTTGGCTTACTTCACTTAATATAATTTTTTTCAAGCCTTTCCATTTCCTAACAAATGGGGCAATGTCATTCTTTCTGATGGAGGCATAGAATTCCATTGTTTATATAGATCCATTCATCTACTGAGGGGCATCTGGGTTGGTTCCATATCTTAGCTAAGGTAAATAATGCTGCAATAAACAAAGTTGTGCTGGTAGCTTTAGTGGGTCTTGTTTGTAACCATTTGGGTAAATGCCCAAAAGTGGGATTGCTGTGTCATAGGGGAGATCTATGTGAAGTCTTTTGAGGAACCTCCACACTGCTTTCCAAAGTGGTTGAACAAGTTTACACTCCCACCAACAATGAAGGAAGGTTCCCTTCTGTCCACATCCCCTCCAGTATCTGTTGTTATTAGAGTTCTTGATTTTTGCCATTCTAACTGGGGTGAGGTGGTATTTTAATGTTGTTTTGATTTGCATTTCTTTTATGGCTAGGGAGGTTGAGCATTTCTTCATGTGTCTATTGGCCATCCTTCTTTCTTCTTCAGAGAAGTTTCTCTTTAAGTCTTTAGCCCACTTATTTATTGTTTCCCCTGAATTTTTATTCACATTCTGCTATCTTTAAACAATTTTCTTCCAGGGGAATGTGTTTGTTTGAAATTTGGTTAGTAATTTTATTATAATTGTAAAAATCCTTCATGACCATTCCAGGGAACCACCCAGAGGCAGGCAGGCACAGGAGAAAGATTATTATAAGTTTTATTAGACGGACCATGTCTCCAGAGGAGAGGGAGCACATGGCATCTCCCCCTATCCAGGTGGCAGGCGGGTGTGTGTGTGTGTGTGTGTGTGTGTGTGTGTGTGTGTGTGTGTGTGTGTAAGGAGGGAAAGAGGGTGGAAGTGAGGAAAATGCTTGCAGGGTAATTGTAGGTGGAGAGAGGGAGTGGCCAGTTGTATGTGAGGAACTGTAAGGCAGGGAGGAGCTCAGGTCTAAGTGGAGAGAGGACTAAAGGTGGGGATAATAGTAATAATACTAATTCTCTGCAACACTATTTGGAGAAAAAATTTTTTTATTCCTTGTAATCCTATGTCTCTAAGTTTTAAATTTCCCATCATCCTGAAGAAATGTTATAAAACAATAAAAATGTTTTTCTAATGATCTAATTGTTTAAGAAACACAAGACACTTCTCATTTCATACATTTTGATGTATTTGAATTCAGCATATCTCCAAATTTGTCAAAATACGGTGTTTCTAATGTCATGTTTTCGAATCATTGAGAAAGGCCATATAGTAAGACTCTGGATAGGCAAAAGGTAGAAGTCAAAATTCAGGTACATTAAAATTACAGTATACAATTACCTTCAAGCTATGTATATAAGGTATGAATGAAACTCATATTCTTGTATCGACTTCAATCTTCACTCCTAAGTTATCTAATTATGCAGCCAGTAATAGTTCAAAATAAAATAATACTTCAAATCCAGGATATTTTTGGTCCAAGAATTCTAGATAATGGATACTTAACATGCATTACACTGCCAAGTTTAACATGCGTTACACAACCAGTTTATTGAAAATGCTGACTGATTTTTTATAGACATTTTTAAAAAATATTGAGTATGAGTAGGATTGCCAAATCAAAAGGTATATAAGGGTGAACTAATTCAGCAGTAATACTTACTAGACACTATGTTTGTTCAAAATGAACTATGCAAATTTGGGTGTAGGGGGGTCAGGAGGAAAAAAAAACTAGAAAAGAAAGAAGTGACACTGTTCAAACTGAAACATACTCAATACCTGACCTATGTAACTAACTCCTCTGTACATCAACTTTTACAATTAAAAAAAAGTTATGTATGTTATAACTTTCTTCACATCTCCTAAATATAAAAATCTATTCTCTTTTCCATTTCCTGAATCTGCAGAATGGTTTGTGGGTTTTTCCATACAGAAAGTTTAAAATTCATAATGTATGTGTTGTGTATGTTATCTATAGGGTCCTAAACTATATCAGATACAGGATGTTTGTACAGGAAAATCCTGAGTGGAGTGGAAGGCAAAGTCCCTCTCTTCCTATCTCCCTCTCTGCCCTCTTTGGGACCTGTCTCTGCTTTTCCCAGAAGAACCTGTCTTCAACAGTCCACTTCCTCAGTGACAGCTTTCAGGCCTCCTGGCTGCATCTGTCCTTGGCTGTCATCCTCTGTCTACTGCCTTCGGGATGCTTCAGCAATTCCAGCCTAAGGCTTTACATTCCTGTGCTGGAAGAGGGTGAGGAGGCTTTCCTCCCCTCTTCTTTGTTGTTTTGTTTGTGTTTTTGTTGTTGTCCAATTTACACATTCCAGAGCTGTCAGGCAGGACCACCATTCCCCCACAACAGCTGTCAGACACTCCTTACCCCCCCCCCAAAAAAAGGAGACAGTCAGAGCAAACAAGAAACAAACAATGTAGGAGAGAAAATTTCAAAGTGTATTCAGAGAAACGTGTTACTTCAAAGGCTGGAGTGAGGTCCCCCTGGAGCTCATTACTGTAGTCAGTGAGATAAGGCAGGGAGGGAGCTGCTCAGTTGGCTCCCAGGAGATGGAGAAAGTAAAAAAGGGAGAGGAAAAAGCTCACAGAAAATACAATTTAGCCGTGTGTGTGTGTATGTGTGTGTGTGTGTGTGTGTTCAACTCTGGACTCTATGTGTCCATCATAGGTGAAGAAATAAGACTTGCCCCCTTCTGAGGATCCAGATATCCCACTCACACCCCAAAAACCACAAGGGATACTTCCCATGCATTGTGGAATCAGTGCAGCTATGGGGGAAAGAGGGAAAGGTCAATGGACATGCTGCTAAACAACAGCTTTGAGGGTAGAGAGGAGAGGTAAGATCCAGTGCCCTTCCACCAATGCCACTTTTCCAATAGGAGAGGTAGATGGGTAGCTATGAAACCCAGTGATGCAGCCGGCATCAGCTACCTTCACCACCAACGACCTCATTTTGTTTTACAGCTAAGCACATGTCAGGTAGAAGTGGCCAAGAGGGGAAATCTAATAGATCTAATAGATTCCTTTCCCGATAGCTTGTGCAAACATCTACTACAGCTACTAAAGCTCTTTATTATACCTCTTTTTCTCTACAAGCTTGTATTTCTCATTAGATTGTGACACTTAAGGTCAAGAAAAATGATTTTTTAAAATATTTTTGCTTTTTTAAATGTTTTTTTATTGTAAAAATACGGTACAGAGGGGTTACAGTTACATGAGCAAGGTAATGAGAACATTTCCTATCAAGCATTGTTGCCTCCTGTGTTTTTCCCTTACCATCCATTCCCTCCCATCTCCACAACTACACTTCTCTCCTCCCCCATCTAAATTATAAAGTTCCTTTTTCAACATAGTGTATCCCTATTTAAACATTTTGTTTTTTCCTTTCCTCTTCCCAAATTACACCAGCATCAAATACAGTGAAAACAGGAGTTATACCGTGTTTATTGTATTTGTTTTTGTTTGCTTTTGTATCTCTGAACTTCTCAAAGAATTCAAGAAATAAAAGATACCAAGTAACATTGCTTTTGAATTTAGAGTATTTTATTGCCTACTTCTTTCTTTTTGCATTTATTTTCTAACATGTAGCAATAAAACATACTTCTTTTGGAATACAGTGGTGTTTTATAAATGTGGATTAGTTTAATACCACTAAAATCAGAACAGAGAATATTTGTATCGCCTCCCCCACACTCTTGTTAACTTTGTAGTTAAACCCTCCTCATCTTTTACCACTGACAATCACTAACATATTCTTTCTCTATATTTTGCCTTTTCCATTGGAAATAATACAGTGTGTGACGTTGGGTCTGGCTTCTTCAATTAGTACAATGCATTTGAGATCTCCACACATTGTTGCATCTATCAGAACTATGGTGAATGTATCAGAATTATGTTCATTTTTAATACTGAGTTATATCCCTGCATATTGAAATAGTACAACTTACTGATTGCTCAGCAGAGTATGTTTAATGGGATTCACAGTTTAAGGTGATTATGAATGAGATTGCTATAAACAGCAGAGTAAAGTTATTTGTATAAATCTGCTTGCATGTTATTTAGATATATATCTTACAGTGGGCTACCTACATTTCTGTTGGGTGAATTAATGAATGAATAGACTAATGAATAGACTTCTAGGTATTTTTTTTCTTTCCTCACTAGGCGATATTCTCAGTTTCCTCAATATGTCAGTAATGTAAATGCTGGTACTTCTAATGCCCAATTCACCAAAAAAAAAAAAAAAAAAACCCTAGTTCTGGGGATCATTAACCTACTCTTTTCATTGGAAACTTCAAGTGTAAAAATGATTGGATAAGAGGTTAAACTTCAGGGACATAGAACTATGATTTTTTCCCTTTGCTTTTCTGACCTGAGCACATCTGATATCCCTATGGTAAAGGCAAGGTGTCTAGCAATCTCCAAAACAACTCATCTGGCAGAAGAGAATTCCATTCCCAAGGTTACCTAAGGTTAACTGACCATACTGGGAGTGTAGGCCTTCTCTGCATTGACAAGACATGAACAGACTATGAATCTCCTGTATTGCTGAATGAAGAAAGATAATTTGGGTACATTACACCACAACATATGTGTCATATCATTGGTTCTACATCAGACACAGATGCACTTGGGGCTACTGTAAGCTATGTCGACTAACAAAATGATTAATTTTTGTTCCTTTGAAACTGTAGTTTTGCCTCATGTAGTTAATAAAGTTACACTTTAGTGCTATGTGAGTTCATCAACTCGGTGTTGAGTACAGTTTGTAACATACTGATTTCAAATGCAATATGTATCACAAAATAAAACTTATATCAGCTCTTATTTCTGAGTAATCTAAGTTCTTTTTATGTCTTTTTGAGACAGATGAAACTTTAAAATGTAGCATCAGGAATGCAGTCAGTGATAATTGTCTTCATTTGTGTCCCTCACGATTGTGATCATCATGAAATCAAATGATGTATGAGACAGAGCCTTGATGTTAATGCTTACACAGAGAAGAAAATTTAGAAAATTAATTACTATTACCTGCAAATAGCTCAGTGGATTTTCAAACATTTATAGGTAACAGGCTTCTGTGAAAATCTGATGGAAAGTATGGATCTGTTTACAAAATAAGTAATCTACTCACCTAGGAACAAAATTTTATTTACAGTTTCAGAAAAGTAATAGAATAAATGAAATCCATATTCAAATTCCTTAATGATACATGCCTAGGTTAAGAATTCTTTGAAATAAAATATTATACACAGACACAGACTCAACTTCTCAGAAGAGCTTGTGTTGGCCAAGATGTATTATACTGATAAATAGACATGATGAATTGTACAACTTTGTACAACTTCTTAAATATAATCATTACAATAAAACAGAGTAAAATGGTTAATCCTTTCTCATAAAAAGGAGGAAAATTTGATACTAGCATGTTTTTCTCACATTTGTATTAGCATCAATTAGTTGTACGAAGGAGATTTCATTTTGACCTGTCTATAGATGCATACAATGTCTCTTGATCTGATTCACCCCATCTTGTCAGTCTCCGTCATCTCTCCTTCCCTGTTCACAAAGCAGTCTCATCAAGCTGTACTCTTCCATGTTCACATACACACACAAAGCATTTCCAGTATTCTGACTTACACCCAGATGTGACCTGTTTTGCATTCCTATCATTCATTTCTTTAGGTATATGTTCATTCTTCATAGGAGTTTTGCCAGTAGATTTCCTATGCAAGCATAATCAGATTAATCCTTCCCTTGCTTACTCTCACTGTCCATACACCCCCTCCCTCACTCCCATTATTTATCAGCTTTCAGTGAGTTCTGTTATGACTTTTTCATATGCAGATGCAAGATGTATTTCATTATTGTTTGCCTTCTAATTTATGAAAGACTCAGAGGAACTACAGACTTAGCAGACAATCATCACCAGTACCTACCACAAAGTCTATAGAAGAGGCTCAATGAATACTTGAGAAAGGAAGAGAGGAAGAAAGAGAGAAAGGAAGGAGGGAAGGTAGGGAGGAAGAGAGGGAGATGGCTCATGAGTAGCAGGATTTAAAAAAAGGTGGGGGTGATTACAATAGTAAGCCCTAAAATGGTCAGCACATGCATTATATTTCTTTATATTAATGTCAAAAGCACATACAAAAAAGAGGTAAATGCTCTTGAATAATGCAAGCTAATATTAAATGGAATTCTAGGTCAATGTCATCATAGGGACACTTATAACCGAATCTTGGTGCCCGGTGCCTTCCACTTGGAATCCAGTTGTCAATCTGATTTGATGTGGTCTTAAATACACTTTTGTGTGGATCTTGCTTCCACAGATTGTCTTTTCAATAGCTTTATCTATCATCTCACTACATTCTTTTTCTGGGCTGCCATTTTCTTTGTATTCGCCCCAACTCAGAGCCCAGAAATGCAAATAAAATGGTGCAAGAAATTGGTTCCACTTCAATAGTTCTTCACATCTTCCTGCCTCACCTTCAACCATATTGAGACCAACCATATTGAGGTCTGGGAGCATTTTTTATACCTCTGTTGTTGTTATTATTATTTTTGTTTGGAGACAGGATCTCAAACTCATGAATTGCTGGGGATTCATGCTTACAGGAATGAACAACCATGGCTTAGAACTACCATTTTGATCCTACTTTTTTTTAACTGTGTCATCTTGAGTGAAGGTCTTAACTTTTTCTTATCCCATAAGATTATTAGAATTTTTGGAGCTGCACATCAATTGGGTTGTTGTTTCAAACCTTAAAAGCCCTGTTTATAAGAACATACTGTTTACACATTTTACTACCTTGTAAAAGAAGTAGAAAAAAATGATAAAGAGAAGTGAAATATCAAAGGAAGAAATGAAGAGAAAGAAGAAATAGGAGCAGGCTTGGCACTGGTAGCTAATGTCTATAAGCCTAGTTACTTAGGATGCTAAGATTTGAGGATTTCTGTTCATAGCAAGCCCTAGCAGGAAAGTCTTTGAGATTCTGATCTTCAATTCACCACCAAAAAGACAGAAGTGGAAGGTGTGACTCAAACGGTAAAAGCCTAGCCTTGAATAAAAAAGCTAAGGAACAGTGCACAGGCCCTGAGTTCAAGGCACAGAAACACACACACACACACACACACACACACACACACACACACACACACACACACACACGCAAACTAATTTGCAGATATACAATGAGCCTGCGTGGGAGGCAGAATCTAGCAACTTCACTAAAGGAACTTCACTAAAGGAAAGGCATAATACCCTGCACTGATATCTCTAGCATATCATGATGGCATCCACACTGCTCTTTCTAGTTTGTTACTGTCACCCTAATGTCTCTAGGAAACATTCAAAGGTATGCATATGTTTTATATCATGTATTCATGATAGCCCTTGATTTCTGTTCTTTCTCTCTTTCCTCTATATTTATAGTACTTAAGTCCTTGGCTTTTTTGGGGGGGGTAGTAAGAGAAATACTTAAATATTTTTTTGCACATATGTAATCTGTGTTCTTATTTACTGCATATGGATCCATGGCATTTATTTTGAATACCTCTCTGTTCTAATCTTTGTGATCTAAATTTAGACATTTGTTTGATGTAAAGGAATCTCCCTGGGGCCTAATGTCTTTAAAGTGTATATATTTATGCTCCTGAGTGCACTTAATTCCAACAAAGCATGTATTCTTAAGGTGCTTTGCTGTTTACATAGTATTTTTATTTAAATTTTCCACATCAAAACCTCATGTGAATTGACGTTCCGAAAGGATTATTGGTTTGACTTTGGTGAAACTATCAAACTAAAACTCAAGTTTTGAAAGCCTTTCCTAATACCTCTAAGTAACAAAAATAAGTTAATTATGTAAAAAAATACATACCAATATATTATTATGTTTGAAATCATACATGTATTCATGAAAACAATTTCTATTTGTCTTTGAAATGTCTTCAGCACTTTCACCATCATTGTGAGTTTTAATGATAGCTTTAGTTTTATAACTAAAAACTAGGTATTCACTGAACTAACTATTTTTGTATCTCAGAAAAAAATCTTTTAAATCCCCTAGGGTTATATTATTTAAATATATAGTTTTGGAGCTTGTATCTCTGCTTAGAGAAGTCACATATGTTGTCATTTTTATTCGGTTCTTTTAAAATCATATACAATGAATGTATTTAGAAAAATATATTTCTTACCTATCTTGCTTCTAGATGGCAGACTAAGTCACATTAGATATATAGTATAATGTTCATTATCTACACCTTTTAGTACTGTTTAAGGCAGCTTTGTGTGTGTATGTGTGTGAGAGCATGTATGTAACACAGATTTGTGTGTGTGTAGTATACACTACCTTTTTGAAAACCTAAAATGTCACAAACACAAAATGAATCACACTATTTTTTACAGATACAAATTAATCTGTTCAAAGAGAATTATGCTAAACCAAGACTGTCCAACTATTTTCTATAATTTCAGACAAAAATGCTAAGAAACCCTTTTTGTATGTTCTGTTAAAGGATTGGCCTTACAGAGAAGGTGCTGAGAAATTCAAATGCTTACTAACTAGGGAGCATTCACTCGGTAAATAAAGGCCCAGCCACAGTCTTTTCTCCCTTCTCACAGAAGCAGAAAACCGAGGACCATCAAGGCTGGGAGAAGGCTTCTTGGTGAAATTCTAGATTCTGTGCCAGGAGAATATGAAACTCTGGAAGAAGAAAAGGAGCAAAAGACTCCAGGGAAGTTCTTACTCATCAGCTGGGGGAGAATCTGATCCCTCAGTGGTAGACAAAACCTGTCCTTAAATGCTTTGCTAGGCACAGTGTCAGTGGTAAGAAGAATCCTTCCTCCTCTGAGAGCAAGGATAAAAATGGTAGGCTTATCTTCAAGGAATTCCCGCTCCCCCCATAAAGAAAGCAGGTTAAATCTGGTGGTCCCTAGAGAGTCTGTCCAGGGGAAAATGAGGTGTTTTTTTTTTTCTCTTTCTCCAACTTAGTAACTAAGCTGCCTGTCCTGCTACGGGGCTCTTCCCTATCTGGGATTCTGCCTTTGTTCTATTTGCCTGTGGTATTTAGCCTTTCCTCTGCCTTATCCTTACCCATGTCACTTTACCCGTGTTACTGCCTTCATAAATGTTGCTGACTCCTCTGACCCCAAAAGGTGACATCTTTTGGCAATCAGTAATGTCTCCTTATTCCTCCCAGGCTACCCATGCAAATACGACTGGGTTTCCGCCTTGCTGATCATCCTGCAATCTCTTCCCCTTTGACTTTTTCTTATGCCTCATTTGCTACATTGCCATAGCACATCCTATGGCTGTGTTTATCACATCACTACTGTCCCAGCTTAGCGTACCTTTCCTATCCTCATCCATGTCAGTGATACTTTTGCTCTGTTCCCTAAACTCTTGTGCTTTGTCTCTTTATGAATGTATCTCCCCAACCGATACCTCCTAAAACCTATGCTGTGGTTTCTTCCAATTCAAATGTAATGTCCTTGTATCTCAGTCCTGAGTCTCTTTCCTTCTGCCTGATTTTGGGGGATTCAATTTCTAATTGTTTCTTGAACTTTGTGCATTGATCATGGGCCAATGACAGTCATTTTATATCCACCCCTCCACAGCCCTCTCTGCTCAGCTGGATCTTAGAGCTATGTGAAAAGATTAGAGATAGAAATGTCAGACCTTGGGTAGCTATTGTATATCAGGCTTTGAAGAGGGCTGAGAAATGTGTTCAGCACTTATTAACTACTTGCTCATATAAGCCTCACAATAATCCAAAGTAGGTATGATCATCTCTGATTTAATGACCTAGAATTAGCAACTAAACACCTGGCTGAAATTCACTTTGCTAATAACATGACTTCAGCATTATTCTTCTGCATATTGAGTGCATGAAGGAAATCTTTCCTTTCTTTTTTTTTAAAACCTAAACAAATTATCTCTTATTCTTCAGAGGGTGTATATACACCCAAACAGTCAATAGACAGTTCTCTTGGTAAATTAGGATCTGCCTCTCATTACTTGTTTTAGAATTGCTGTTATTTATTTCCAGATTATAAAGCCATTCTTATTTGAATTTTGCATCCAAAAGCCTCTCACACTCACACTTTTTTTGTATAAATGCAATTACAATCCAAAATTGAAACAAGTATATAAAAAGAGGTATCACAGAAGCCATCAAATTAAAAACAGATGTGGGTTAGGTAGAGAAAAGTCAATTGCAAAGTTTCTCCATCTTAAATTCTCTGATTTTTCAAACTGCATAATGATCTCTTTGGTTATTCTGGCTAAACCTATGAAACAGCAGCAGAAAAATGCTCCCAGACTAACCCAGCTAAAAACCTTAGAGTGTATCTGGGAGATAAAGCTGCAGCTACTTTCTTCTCTTCCAATCAGAGATGCCTGGCCTCTTCCCTGGCCAATGAGAGGGGATACTTTCAAAGCTCACTCCAAGCTGCTGGACAGAGAATTGAAATGAATGCAGTTTATCACAGAGCCTTTCAACTGTGTTCGGGCTCCCCCTAGCTGCATGGAATCTGATTTTCTTTGCCTAAGCACTTGTTCAACTGAGCGCTTGAAACTCAAAGACACTGTCATAGCAAAGCAATCCTTTTTATTCTTCTCTCTGCCTCCTTGGTATCCTCTTCGGAATCTACCAGTGTTAACTGTGATCCAGCGAGGACATTAAATGACCCTGATTGGAGGAGGACATCTCAAGGAAGATTAAAGTCAAATGCTATTTGGGGGATTGTTTCTAGAGGTGCTTTCTGAATATCTACAAAGCTAACATCAATTCCCCCCTGCCAATATCTTTATTAGTATTTTTTCCTTTCAAAGAGACCAGGCTGGAATGCACTGGCTTATTAAACCAGCCGTGGTGGTCTTACAGGAAACCTCTGCTGGGGTTATAGGTAGTGTCAATTTCTGTTTGTAACCCAATCTGGCAGAGGGGTGCAGGGAGTCTGACAGGAAGAGCCACATCATCCACAGCAAAAGCAGCTACCTGGCAGCCTCAGAAAAAGATGTCCCAAAGGCCTTCCCACACATCCAGAGTGTCTGCCAAGCAAGAGAAGCCTTAAGAATGGGGAAATTAGAGATGTTTTAGCTTTTCTCTTCCTTCCCAAAGCTTACTGTTACTGTTCCACGTGAGACAACAGAAGTCATTCTCGTGTGGCTTCCACCACCCTAAAAGCTCTGGCTTCCAGGCACTGACATTTCAGTGTTTCTTTCTTGTATTCTGTCATTTGCACTTGGGGAATTATGAAGTGTCGAACAGATGTAGTATAAGATATTGCTTAAAGTGATCCGTTTTGTTATCCATGAAACACTGCTGAATAGGTAGAATAGAGCTACTGGTGGCTTTTCTGAACGGAGTTAAGTGAATTCTTTTGAGTCTACAAACATTAATTCAGCATCTTACGGGTGCAAAGCACTATTTGGGAAACTAGATTCTCCAAACTTATTCAGTAATAGGCCCTGTCTTCAAGAATCTTGCCATGTACTAGAAAAGACAGGCAGCTCCACTGAGGAGATTCTCGAACAGGGAAAAAAATGAGAGCAAAGTATTGTGGGAGTCTGGGTGGGGCATACACCTGTGATTCACATTGGGTGAGAAGAAGATGCCAGGTGCAGCTCATCAACTGAAGAACAACTGAAGGGAAATTGCGAGGATGGAGAGGATTTTGATGTGCTGGAAATGAGGATCCGAGAACATTAGGAGAATAAACTATGAAGGAGACAGGTTAGGGAAACGATGGACTCCTCAGTGCCTTCCCACGGCTAGAGTGGGGAAAGCATGGATGGAGGCTCCTGAAAGCCTGCAGGATTGGTGGACCTGGTTATGAATGACTTTCCATTCACTTACAAAGCATTGCGGGGCCATGTAAGCTTTTCTGAAATTACCAGACTGATGTTAGAGAAAGTAACAGTGGTGTGGTAATTAGACAAGAGAAGTGTGAACTGGGTAAAGCTAAGAGGGAGAAGAGGAGCAATCCTTCCTGAGAAAGAGGAAGGGGATCTGAATTGGGGCTGTGCTAGTGAGAGCCCTGAGCAAGGGGCAAGTGCTTCAGCCTGGTGTCCTGGACAGTCTGGTTTACACTGTGGCTGCCTCATGGGTGGGCTCTACTCTCACAGTGCTGCAAATACTTGCTAGCTGATGCTTGCCTGCATTTTGGTTTTATGCTGACTTTCTTGAACACACATATGCACACACACACACACACACACACACAAATTCAGCTTTCTATTAGTTTCTAGTTCTTCTACATTCATAATCTGTTCTCTCTTCTTAACATATCTGTTATTTTATGCTCAATTATAATTACCCATAGGACATTGTTTTATCTTCTAGGTTCATAAATGTTAAACACTCCTGAAAGAAATGACAAAACTTTAAAACTGTCTATGGAATAAAGGTCCCCACCCTGACAATCAGTACACACACACACACACACACACACACACACACACACACACACACACACACGTACATACACAGATGTTCTGAGACATGCATTTAATCCTCAGCCATATTTGCCTCCCACTACACTCAATCTACTTCTGGAACACATGATTTAACAATATATAAAACCTTTTCTGTCCTTCTGTGTTCTAAAGAACTTTCATGTTAGAGTATTAAGCAACATGTAGGTAATTAATACATTTCAGCTGTCATCATGCAGCAATTTTGTCACAGTGTCTGCAGGAGAATGTAGATGGACTAAATACATTATAGCTCCAGGAAAATTGAGAGGCTATGTCAAAATAAAACTCCTCTGCATGCAGTTTACCTTTTACATTTTTTCCTCAAATTATTAGACAAATTTCAAATTTGGCTGCTGATCTGAATTTAGGAAAGATTAGGGTCATATATATACACCGAGTTCCAATGAGAGGATAAGAATGTCATTTCTAAAATAACTATGATTTAGTGTAAACATTACTATAGTTTTCTAAAATTATAGAGGAAAAAAGGGCTTCTTCCTAGATCCACAGTGCATTAAGTGAAGGCAAGTTTTAGAGTTCAAAGACAGTATTTGGGTGTTGGTGTTTCCTTACAACTTTTCTTCTCATAAACAGCAAAGTTACCTCAACCACCAGGGAAACAAAAAGAATCACTGCAGGTGGTAATTGTCTCCTCTGCTTTCATTTGGGAGACTGCAAGTAGAGAGGACAAATCTCCTAGTACTTAGTGTATGTGAAGACTTCTTCCTACATTGTGGTTATATGATCCCTGATAGTTTTCAAACGATCTCAGACTGAGTGCATTGATAGGTTCTTGGGGGTTGGGTGAAAGAATTCTTATGAGGCCAACAAAAGAAGTGGTAAGGGTGGCTGGGTAAAAGAAATAAAAATGGTGCTTAATATTATTGAGCTTTTTGTTTTCCTTGTTATATAAAGCTTTGCTCCCTGGATTCCCCAATGTATCAGGCTAAATAAGTTCTACTTCTTTTCCCATCTTGCAAAGAATGGTTCTGGTAATTACTTGTGATCTTGTGAGCACCATTCCCAGAGAGGAACCTGATTCCTGACAAGAGTTCGTTTTCTTTTGTGTTCTGAACAGAGTTCATAAGATCAAGTCCAATCCTACCATTACTTCTTCAGGTGCAGGGCCAGCATGAGTACAAGATCACAGTCAGTCTCAATCAGTACATCAAGACCTGGGTTAAAGTGATCTGTAGGTGTCAGGGAGAACTAGGTAGGCTCACTCCCCACTCTAATGGCTACTTTATTAAATATATTTAAGATCTACAGATTAATGCCAGCAAATTAGCATAAAGACAATACCCAGGCATCTTTGCAGTTGTTTTCTTTCAGAAAGTTGCTGTGACTAAGGTTAGAAAATATAATGGATTAAGAAAAAGACAGGAAAAAAAGACAGGGAAAATTACCATATTTACTATTGTTCCCACAGAAATGACATAGTTTGTGGAGCCAAGGAATATAATACAATTCAATTCTCTGTCCCTGCTGGAAAGAGTAGGGGTGGAGGTTGGGGTAAGTGGGAGCCAGAAATGGGAATGATGGTGCATAGTAGTTATGCAGATGATGCAGCTTCTGAAGAGATGATTCCCACAATACTTTCAGCTCTCAGGGTTGTATGAACGGAGGTCAGGTTAGCTACCTATAAAGATTTCTGTGTGATCCGAATAGTATTTCAGTGAAATTAAGCTTGGGACACTTCCTAGATAATAGATACATGAATTTTTGAGAAAAGACCTTGATCACAGGGCCTGATCTGTGCCATGTGCACAAGCAAAATCTCTAGTGAAGAACACCAGGGGGAAAACATGTGGATTGCCTTTACTCTATTACACACATACCAATTGCTATAATATTGCAGAAAATATTCATAAATCCTTTTTCCTTCTGCTGCTTCATGCTTCATTGCTTTTTCCCCATTTGTGGTTTATATATGGAGTGAAGAGAAAAATGCAAAAGGCATATGGCAAGGAGTGAGAATGTTTCCTAGTAACATGATTGCAGGGTGGCTAGAGGCAGAATTTCCTCATCAGGCAACTGAATTAATTCTGGGCTCAGTCTTTCTTGTTGTTATCTGTGTGGTGTTTCTTAGTTTATCTATTTTTGTGACAAGAGTCTTTTTGTGTTGCCCAGGCTAACTCAAATTCTTGATCCTCCTGCCCCAGGTTTCTAAAAGGAATGTGGCATCAGCTCCAGTCAGAGCTGTCTTTTATTAGTTTATGACCTCAGTCAATTGCTTAAATTTCTGTTAGCTAGATGTAGAATACAAATATTTTAAAGAATGACAGGAAAATTAAGTACATTGTCAGTAAGGGCACCAGTGGCAAAGAAAACTAACTAAATAGGTTAAGTAATTTGATGTTAATTGGCTGAGGTGCTGATTATGAAATTTAAAAGGACAATCAGAAGTAAATATTGATGCAAATCAATAAAGGAACAATTCCATTAAGCTAATTTCAAAAACTTGGTAAGGTAAAAACGGAAGATTACAACAACAACAACAACAAAAAGTGAAATAAAGGAAGGGGAAGTTTCCTGAGACTAGCATTTTTCTTAATGGCCTCATCCTTTAATTTTGTAAAAACATGATAGGAAGTATATTCGAAGGGAAAAAACATATAACGTGGTCCATGCAAATGTCTACCTCTGTATAGATCGCCATTTGTTTTTACAAGAATAGGTTATTAGGAAAGAATACGGGTTCTAGAATCAAGTTTTTGGCTTGTCTATTCCATCCTTTGTCTATAGAGATAATTCTTCATTTGTAGTTTATAGGAGAAGTAAAGGCAATTGCAGAACACAGATGGTACAGCAGCAGAACACTCCCTACCCCACAATATTACACAAAGTTGTCTTGTAAATTAAATGAGTAAACTGAAAATTATCTGTAAATTGTATGGCATTGTTTAAGACTATTTTTATTATACTTATAGTCTTAAATAGTAATGAACTATTCTAATAATATTTGTATATTCTTGAAGTATCAGCTATGCAAAATGTTCCTAATCTTCCAGTGAAGAAAGGATAGTTCCTATGCTACTATATGAATATAGTTTGCTATAAACTATACTACTAACTTTATATGTATATACACACACATATAATATATGTACAGATATATTATACATATACATCTATACACACTTGTTTTGATTGCATTAGTTTCACAAGGTCTTTTTGGACATTTTACACGCTGTTTACCCCTTTATCCTCAGTTGCAGTAATTTATTTATTTTTTCTGTTTTTAGTAAAGCTTTTGTTCATTATCATGAAGTTAAAAAGAAAAAAAAGATGGAGTTGAAAGAAAATCAGAACAAATCTGATTTCAGAATACCTGGAGCTTTGATTAAGCTATCCTAGGGATGCTAGATCCATTTAGTACTTACATGATATTATTTATTTATGGTTTTGATTTATGTGGCACTTCTAGTGGAAGCTCTCCCATGAAAACCACCCTTCCGGGGATAATTTTCATGAATCAGCACTGAATTGTTTGCTTCCTACATGAGAAGTCTTGGCGTCTTATAACTACATCCTTCTAAGGAGACCTAAAACCCAAAGCTCCATGGGCAATGGATTGAAGATTTCATCACACTTTTGAGATATGTCAGATTAGCTTTCAGTGCCTGGAATTTCCCAACCTGAATATATTTCCAAGGTTCCTTGAAAGACACTTTGTGGGTTAATTTTTTTGTTTGTTTGTTTTTTTTTGTTTTTTCCCCTGCAACTGTTAAGCAGCTGCCTTATTATTCTCTCCACGTGGCAAAATTCTTATTGAAAACTAAGAGAGAATTGCAATGTTAGAAGGGGGTCAAAAAACAAAACAATCACAACAATAAGGGAGGCAGTAGGGATGTAATTAGGGTGTGTGCTAGTGAGTTTCTTAAGCCTGATGTTCCATATATACTGAAAAGGCAATCATGACCCTTGATTATTTTTAGACAATCTTATTTTCTTCTCTGTTGTAGATGTTACCCAAATGTCCTTGAAGCAGTGTGACTCTTAGCCTGAGTAAGACGAATCCTTCTGTGAGTCTTGTGCTTTAGAACATTCCTTCGCCATCTGTGCTCATCCTCAAGAGGCAGAGATATTCCCATGGGAGACTGTACCACCTTTTCCAAACAATTACAAGAGTCCAGTATTTCTTATACAAAGAGTTGTAGGTTTGCTCTCAAGATCTCCATGGAGCTTTTCTAGAGTCAGATCTTTCAAGGGCTAACCATGGTACCAGATGGGTATAACTAGGTGGCAGTTGTTTAGTCTGAGAATGTCTACAAAGATCTGTGTTTCCTAGAAATACCAACTAAGCCAGTGGTAGTTCAGGAATCAAAGGTTGGAACCAGCTTTCGTTGTGACACAATATTCCTGTCCAGAACTCATAAGTATTAGAAGGGCTTTACAAGTCATTATAAGTATATGTTGTCAAGATGGATCAGTAGAATAAACTTCACTACCAATTTCTCATGATTTATAATGTCTAAATGTTTAGCTTTATGTCACATGGACCTTTGGACTTGGACTTCAGGTATTAGAAACAAAGGCCTGAGTGCCATGTGGTCACATGTCTCCTAACACATTTGTCATTGTCTTTTAGAAATAATCTAGACACTGAGACACCAAAATATCAAATATGAAAGCTTTAATGACATTCAGAATGCCGCCCTTGCCCTGGGAGTAGAGAAACTCCATAAAACTCTACAAGACCATCTATCCTTGTGTTCTTCAGTGTTCTCACAGTACCCCTTTTCCAAATTCATCGTAAGAACCTCTGGATGCCTATGAAATGTTTGAGAAGCAAAAAAGAGCACATTCAAGCACAATTCTGTATTGTTATTCTCATTTCTCAGCATCACTTTCTTCTCCATTAAAACTTTCTTCAACAATTTCCCAAGAGAAATTTAATCAAGTCAGTTTTATGCCCAAAGTAAAACTTTTTTATATGAGCACCATCTTCTTTTCTACTTTAAGCCTATTTTTCTCATAATAGAGCAAACAGATATAGCTGAGATTTTCCAAGAGGTCACAAGAATAGAAGAATATAAGTACTAGACTTGCATCAAGAATAAGCATACAGGGGCTGGGAAGTTGGCTCAGTGGTAGAGCGCTTGCCTTGCATGCATGAGGCCCTGGGTTCGATTCCTCAGCACCACATAAGCAAAAAGAAAA
>NW_012267542.1:160723-169446 GCF_000151885.1 Dipodomys ordii | reverse complement strand
CAGAAGTTTCTCTTTAAGTCTTTAGCCCACTTATTTATTGGGCAGTTGTTTGTTTGAGGATTTGTTGTTGGGGGATTTAATTTTTTGAATTCCAAGTATATTTTAGATATGAGACCCTTGTCTGTTGTATGGCTAGTGAAGATCATCTCCCAATTCGTGGGCTTTCTATTGATCTTGCTAGCTACATCCTTTGCCATGCAGAAGCTCTGTAACTTCATGCAATACCATTTGTCCAACCTTTCTTTGATTTGTTGTGTTTCCGGGTCTCTATTAAGAAAATTTCAGCCTGTACCAAGGAGACCTAGGGTTTCTCCTAATCCATCCTGTAATGTTTTCAGAGTGTCTGCTTTTACTCCGAGGTCTTTGATCCATTTGGAGTTGATTCTGGTGCAGGGTGATATATAAGGATCTAGCTTTCTAAAATAGTTTTCTAAAGTAGTTAACCAATTTTGCCAGCACCATTTATTGAAGAGTCCAGCTTTTTTCTTTTTGCTTATGTGGTGCTGAGGAGTCGAACCCAGGGCTTCATGCATGCAAGGCAAGCACTCTACCTCTGAGCCACCTTCCCAGCCCAGCCCTCTAGTTTCATGAGAGAATAAATTACAATATTCAAGCTTCTAGCATACCAATTATTAGATGGTCAGTATTAAAAGCATGAAACACCATTGTTGTTGATTAGGCTTGGTTATCACATAATATCTCATTGCTATAGTTAATACCTAAATTTTAAACTAAGAAAAGGTAGAAATCAATGTCATGAGTAGCCACAGACACTAAACATCACACTTTTCTCTCTCACAAGTCTTAGAGTGAAATTGTGCAGTATAATACTTGAGAATACATATACATATATTTAGATATTCAAGGATATTTTAAATAGGGATTAGTTGAAGGTCATCCATTGTCTATTGATAACCTGAGGACAATTGTAGTTATGTGTGAAGTGAGGGCTTTATGATTCTATAATCTTTTAGCATACTCTTAAGATGCAGTCTTACCTGTTAAAAGCCTGGAGTGTTATAAAAGGACCTTATTCTTCCTGACCTTTCAGGAATTTGTATTTCGAAAACTCTGCTCACTCCAAACTAAAATGAATGAAAAAACAACAACAAAAACCCTTGGAACATATCCTTGAAAATGCATATCTTCTTATACCCAAACCAAGTTTTGCCTAAAACCACAAGAAAGTTCTTTCTTGTAATCCTAGCTGCCTTTTTAAATGTAGTCAGCCTAGTGGTCACCTTCTTTCTCAGCACTCATTCACTTGTTTCCATCTACTAGAGTGTGTTCCCTCAGCCTAGCCCAAAACAACAGCTACTTGCAAGGGCTGTAATGTGATTTTGCTCATTCCTGAAACCCTCTGTGATAGCTCTAGTAATGTCTATTGTACAGTGATAACAGCTCCATTTGTCACAGCCCACTGAAAGGAATGCAGCCCCTGTTCTCAGATTGGGCAGGATGAAATCCAAGCACTTCCAATGCTCACTGTGCTAAGATAGAACACAAGCCGGTAACATCCATTGGCAGATAAGAAATGCTGTTGGTGTATGTCCCCAAGGAGATAAATAGAGCTCTCATCTGGAGCAGAAGGTGATGTGCTATTTTCTTTTTGCTCTGGGGAGTAGGACAAGCCTCTTTGGTTCCCTTGGTTTTGCAGTGTAAAAAGCAGGGTACCCAACTGGTAATTGGAGGTTCATAAAGGAGAGGTGAGGGTTGTCATGAAGAGGCCAG
This sequence comes from Dipodomys ordii, assembly GCF_000151885.1. Classification (NCBI taxonomy): domain Eukaryota; kingdom Metazoa; phylum Chordata; class Mammalia; order Rodentia; family Heteromyidae; genus Dipodomys; species Dipodomys ordii. The sequence continues at coordinate 167,715 of NW_012267542.1, read as the reverse complement.
AGGAGTCAAAGTTCTTTTAAGTCATGAGTCTGTAGGTGGATGCACCACTGCAATATGACCGAGGGATATGCTCTCTTTCATAGGGCTGCTTCTTCAGTTACTTAGGAGATGGGTATGTATCTGTAATAAGCAGGGAAATCTCTCCCAATGATTTCACAGCCAGTTCATATGACATTTGTTGTCAGATTTGTGAATTGCCCTCTTTTGTCTGGGACCATGTGTTCTCTGACTAGGAAACATTTCTCTTTAAAAAAAAAAAAGAAAGACAAGATCCCTGGGAATGGTAATATTTACTTGTTCCACATATACAGAAATTATCTCTTATGAACTTTTGGTATGGTCATGTCTGCTTGTTTTATTGTAATTTGCACAAAGGTTGCAAACTAAACAAAACTGAGAAAAGACAAAGCTTTTCTCTTCTGCTAGGTAGTGGTACAAGAGCTCTGTGCCCAATCTTGTTTGAAAAATGCACAGTTTCCTTATGAGAATGATCAGTTGACATCTTGAATTATTAGATCAGGGAGAGAGTACTGACCCTCTAGTACTGGCTCCTAATACAATGAATAAATGGAGTACCTGAGAAAATGAGGTCAATTCAAGACTTCTAAATGCTTTTGTCAGAGATGATGACCAACAAGCTTTCAGGTTTGCACTAATAATCTACAGTTGTGATGTCAATAAAAGGAGGGGGGAAAGACTTGATTTACACCACTCCAGTGTATATATAGGATTCTAAAATGGTTTCTTATACTACAACACAAGGTTTCTTTGTTTTTTCATTAGGATTGAGAAAAAGTTACCATGAAATCATGTTTAAATATTTTCTGTTGTTCTTTCTTTCAGGTAAGTGTACAGATATCTTCTGAAGTGTTCTGCAGAAATTGCACAGGTGGCAGTTCCCTTAGAAGAGAGAGGAAGGCAGGGATCCTTGAAATGGTAATATTTCAGCTCCTTCATATACACAGAAGTATCTCTCATGACCTCAAGGCTGGCGGTTTCCTTTTGTATGGTTATGCCTGTTTATTTCATTGTAACTTGATACAACTTAAATCTCAGAGTCTGCGAAAATTGTGTATTTTCCTGTATATGCATTTGAGAACCACTTCTATCTGAATCTAAAGCCCATAAGAAAGCTCATTCTGTATGGATTATTTAAAATGTGAATGTCATTTTAAATAGATTCTACAATAACAGACACACAATTTAGACTATAGTATGGAAAATATATACCAATATATGTATATGTAAATATGTGTATGCATTTATCTTTGGAACCCTATTTTTAGTAAGCAAGCACAATTCCTATTTACATAATAAATTCTACAAACACTTCCCAGTAGGACCTAAGAAAGGTAACCTGATACATCAAAATATTAAATCAAAGATTTATGAGATTATTTTTATTATAGCAGATTAAAAACTTAAGATGATATATGTACTGGGTGAGTTCAAAGGCTCAAATTAAATGCCCAAACTAAGGAGTTCTTTCTGTTTTCAAAAGTGAAATGAGTTTTGGTGAGTTGTTAGCATGTGGGAATTCCCTCTGGATTTTCTTTTCAAACCATCTTTCTTTTTCAATCTAAAATGAGCTATTCATTTGCTGAATAAGTATTTATAGCCGGCTTCTTAAGAAACATGTCTTATAGCTTCCTGCAGAGCTAGCAATACAATATTTAGTAATTTTTAATATTCTGATACATGGTCAAGTTTCTACATGCTGGTCTTAACAAAAATAGTGCAATGAAATCTCAGCCATCTATTATCCAAAGTGTACTTATCAAATTTTGGCAAAAGGAAAGATAATTTAAAGCTAATCAGAAAGGAACATTGCTCTCAGGAGTTCGGCATGTCAGGAGGAAATAAAGCATAAAAGACACTAGATAACATCATAGCTGAAGAATTTTAAAAACACTGTTTTTTAAACTTAAGATATATATATGCAGAAAATTTGCTGAGTGCCAGAGGTTCATATTTGTAATAGTAGCTAATCCAGCCTGAGCAGGACAGTTTGTGAGACTCTATCTCAGCAATTACCAGGAAAAGGCCAGGCTGTAGGTGTGGTTTAATTGATAGAGTACCAGATAAGAGCAAGCAAGCCTGGCAAGCCGACCCTCAGTTCGATTTTGAGTCCTGGAAAAGTAAAGAAGAGAGGGAGGGAAAAGAAAGGAAAAAAACCAAAGAAATGCTTTCATAAAAATATGGCTGTCACTTGGTGCTGATGGCTCACACCTGTAATCCTAGCTACTCAGGAGGCTGAGATCTGAGGATCATAGTTCAAAGCCAGCCTAGGCAGCAAAGTACACAAGACTGTAGTTTGACTCAAAGTAGAAGAAGGCTAGCCTTGAGCATAAGAACTCAGGGATAGCAACCAGGCCCTGAGTTCAAGCCCCACAACAGAGAAAAATAATTAAAAAACTATATATATGTATATATGACTATCATTCAAATATGAAAGACTGTATAGTATGTAATTTCAAATTATTTTCATTTATTTATCTATTTCTTTTCTAAGAAAATAGTTCCATGTTTTTTCTCCATAAGGGTAAAACAAACAAACAAACAAAAACCAACAAAACAAATACCTTAGGCTTAGATTGAAAAAATGAAAAAAAATATTTGAAAAGTATCTTCGATGTTATGTCAGTTGATTTATGTCCTTGAAGGAAGGAATTAAAAACTCAATTGGAGAATATTTTAAAATCCAGTTTTTCTTCAGTATATGAGAATGTATTGTTTATAATGTTTTCTTGATGCATGACAAATCAGTACCATGATTTATAGTTATGTAGGTAATCTTTGTAAGGTGTGTGGTGGTGTGGTATGGAGAGAATGCTCTGGATAAACACATGCTTTTCTTAAGCGCTTGACTCCCTCTGTCTTTAGAACTTAGTGATTTATATAAAGTAAGCTGAGGGCAGCCTCATGAATGAGTCTTTGGGATCATTCTTTATCATAACTGATCCTGCATCTTGGCTAGTCTAAATGATGGTTTGATTGGAAGATGGAAGAAAGACTCAGGTGAATGAGATGCAGTCATATGCAGGAGATGCAGTCTGAACATAGAACACTTGAATTCCATTTTCCTAACCCTTCTTAATAACATTTCAAAGGAGACCGAAGATTTTCTTCTAATTTCATTCTAGTTTCTATGTTCCTGATTGCTACATATATACAAAATTTTTGTCCATTGATAATCTATAATTCTAAAGAGAAACAAGTTAACAATATGAAAAATATATTAATTTACTAATTTTTATATAATTAGGAATCAATTTGTGCTCACTCATTTCCAAAGGATTGAATTAGCTCAAAGGTATTATAGATAACTTGACTGTACATGGCATTGTAGTTGGCTAACTTAAAGAATTTCTACATAGGGTGATATTGTCCATGATCCAGTTAATGAATTCAACTTGAAAAAAATGTATTCAAGGACTGACACAAATCTTACTTTAGTCCCATAATCGATAGCTTCAGTTATCAATTAGTTGAATAAGTGATCTCCACATTTCATGTTTCTTTCCTGAGACAAGAAAAGAAAGTCATTCCTTCAGCACAGAAGAATTTCCTTTGAAGGTCAGGTACAACTGGATTTGTTTCAGCTAGGTCACATATGAGTTTTATGTTACCAATAGTGCTGTGCAGAATTTTGGCTTCTTTACTAGCTTGGATAACTAGGACATGACAATTATAGTACTTGTTTCATGAGGTATGATAATCATGTCATGACATTTTTTATGCTTCATTCACTGTTATGATTTGATCAGCTTCAAGCCAAGCATCAGTTTACAGAGATTAAATATTATGTCACAGTATTATGAAAACAAGGTTGAGCTACATGATTGTATGCAGTTTGGAAGTGTTTAGTCTTTTTTTGATTATTACCATGACATCTAAAATAAGGACTGTGTAATTATACCATAAGATAACAAAACTAAGAAAGTCATAACATGAGTTGACAGTGGATACACACTTGTTTAGACTGAGTTTTCAAAGAGTTTGCTGGTAAAAAATTGAGACAGAAGTTGTAGTGAATATAGATATTCTAGAGAACTGCACCATCTCGCTTTTCTTTGTTATCCCAGATTTCTTTCTAGTGTACTCTCTGGTTTATTTCCTGTTTGTGGTTTGGATTAAATGTTAAGAAGGAAAAGAGTGTATCTATTCTTTGTTTCATTGAAAATAAAATGCTACTATAGTTTACCAGATATAGTCCTAATTAGTAGAATTAGTAAGAGTTCATTGTTTCAAGGCCACATAGATTTCCTTACAAGTTGGTGCAGTATACCTTATTTGTTTGAATCTGGCTACTTTGTAATCAGTACATACTAATTTAGAAACTCACTCTGCCAGTATATGAATTTTTCTAGTCTTCAATTTATGTGTCTGAACACAATTGAGAACAAAGGAAAAATAGCCTCTTCTGCAATGTAAAGTAAAAGCAAACCAGCATAGATATAGTCCAAATGCTGTCTGCAGACCCTGGTTCAGCTACAATTTTCAAAGAATGAATTTTAATGTGCACAGACCTATTAGCACAGGATCAGATTCCTAACAAATTGATTGGTCATGCAAAAAGACTCTGTGTCCTAGATTTAAAGTCATTACACAGTCTTAAACACAGCTGTGCAGCAAGCCTTCCAATCTAGATGGACATGAATAAATTGAATGGTTCTAAAGGTGATTGGCTGGTGGATTTCCTAAATGCAATTTTCAATAATGACAAGTTTAATGAAATCACTATTGTATTGTTTATCAAAGGAATGTGTTTCCTATTTCCTATAGACATCAAGTGTGCACAGGAGTATAAATTCACAAATATTTAAATTGTTCCCAAGACAGCTACAATTCTTTGTTTGAGAGAAAATAAATGTACCCAGTTTTGGCTTTTCTTACCATTAGGGATAAAGACAATCCTCTATATTTTAATCTTCCTTTATTTTCTCCCTACCATTCTTCAGTTCTGACTCCTTGCTCTTTCTTTCTTGGAATTATCTACTTCCATTTAGCATATGATCAATTCCTGTCTTAATTTTTAAAAATCCCCAATTTTTACCCAAGAATATATAGTTACCAAATCATGGCCCATTCTGGAACATTACATGTGAACTACTAAATGTGTGGTATTGTTTCTCATGGACAATGAAGGTTGTCAAGATGGAAAACAACAGATTCACTCCTCATGTTATTCTATACAAAACATGGAGCAGAAAGATGTGTAATGAAATGAAAATACTAATAGTCAATGAGTATTGGTGAAAGCCAATGACAGTGAAATTGAAATCGAGCCCAAGTATCTGCCTGGGTATTTATAGGGAAATGCACTGTAGCCTTTCAGCTTTGATGTATAATGCTATATTGTTGCTTTTGGTATCTTTCTATGTAGGGCTAAAATAATGAGTCTGGCACTTATAAATTGTTACATTCACACCCAATTTGCAAAAGTAGATAGGTATTCTAATGTAATTTTAGAAAAATCTACTCAAATCACTAGAGGTTTAGGATGTGGGAAATTTCTACTATGATTGAAAGTCTTCCAGATGAACCTAAGTGTCAAATAAACATGTAGGAAAATAGAAACAGCTGTTTTGCTCTGCAATATAATTGTGCCAAAGGATTGTGTTCCTAAGAGAAGCCTAATCTGAGCAATAAATATAATGTGTTAATAAATTACTACCATCCTGTGCCTTAAGGAATTTAGCTTCAGGGCAATTGTTAATAGCAGGCAGTTAGAAAAGGCATGGGCCTTCTATCAGAGGGACATACGGGAAGTTAAACAGCAGAAGTTCATCCTTTGAAGTAACATCAATTTCAGTACCAGGTAGGTTATTTACAAAACAATGAAAGTTATAAACACAAAATATTTTGAGTAATACATTTGGCCAAGAATATTATAGACTAGATTTTGAACTTCTTTCCAAAGGGATTAAAATTTTAAGGTATATTAATAGAATCAAGAAGAAAACAATTAGGATTATTTTAATAAACAATTATTGATAGACACTATCCCAGAAATATTGGGATAACTCTTGTCCTTGTTTGTGAAGAAATAATATTCCGAAAATAATAATCAACAGGGAATCTGAGAACTATAGTGTTTGATGCAATGGTAGAAGGGCTGAGGAGTTCATGTGGGTATGGTAGAGGAGAGTGTGTTGAACCAGCCTGCTTGTTTAATGGATGGAATTCTAGGACTTCTCAGGTAAAAGGAAAGGGAAAAACTATTTGCAGCAGAAAAATAACATTTCTGCCCTTATTCCTTATGTCATAAAAAGGCATTAACATACCTAGCATATCTTACTTTATGTTCTATCTATCTATCCATCTATCTATCTATCCATGTATCTATCTATCATCTATCTATCTATGTCAGTTGTGGGGCTTGAACACTGGGCCTGGGCACTGCCCCTGGCATTTCAACTCACAGTAAGCACTTTATCACTTGAGCCACAGTGCTACTTCTCCCACTTTATGTTTTTAAAGTACATTTTTATCTCCTATTGTCTGTTCTTTCAGCATTCCTCCTAGATACCTTCAAAACGTGAGTGGTAGAAAAAAAAAGAGATATGCTTTCCATATTCTTGAGCTTTTCCTTTGAAATACTTGGTTTCTTTATCTTTTCAGTAATAATAGGGATTGAACAGAAGCTATTGATTCAAACTATACCTACATAAATTAACCCTTCATTCTGACCCCATACATAAGTTTCAAAAGGCAGAAGGATCTACTATCTTCTCTAAAGACTGACACTTTCTTGAATCTGTCTTTTTCTTTTATTACTTTCTTTCTTTGATTTTTTTTTTGCCAGGCCTGGAGTTTGAACTCAGGATCTGGGCACTGTCCCTGAGCTTCTTATACTCAAGGCTAGCACTCTACCATTTGAGCCACAGTGCCACTTCTGGATTTTTCTGTTTATGTGGTACTGAGGAGTTAAACCCAGCATTTCATGCATGCTAGGCAAGCACTCTACCACTAAGCCACATTCCCAGCCC
>NW_012267542.1:144180-157713 GCF_000151885.1 Dipodomys ordii | reverse complement strand
GGGGCCTGAACTCTGGGCCTGGGCGCTGTCCCTCAGCTCTTCAGCTCAAGGCTAGCACTCTACCACTTGAGCCACAGTGCCACTTCCAGCTTTTTTCTTTTTGCTTATGTGGTGCTGAGGAATCAAACTCAGGTTCTCAGTCATACAAGGCAAGCGCTCTACCACTGAGCCACCTTCCCAGCCCCCCTTCCCTTCTTTATGTAGATATTTGGTTATAGTGATAAGAAAGGAAAAGATTATGTCAAATATGTTGCCCTACCATGTTATAAATACTCAATTAATACCATGAGCTATATTATTGTCATCATTACTGGGACATAATTTATACCCATTCTTCATTTATTTTTTTCTTTGCTCTTATAATCCATTCAGTAATCTAAAGTATAATTTTTCCCTCATAGGTAAAGTTTGTTGTATGAAACCATGGTCTACTTTTGTGTACTTCTCTTCCTTTCATTTCCCCAAGCTAGTAGTATGATATGGTAACATACACACACACACACACACACACACACACACACACACACACACACACACACATTGTGGACTATGACATGTAACCCTGTAAGATTGTATGAATTGGGTAAGAATTTAATTTCTTGAGTCTCAGTTTCCTCACCTGAGAGAGTACTGTATCCTCCTAACTTAAATCTATGATAATCCCTTTAAACACTGCAGTGAGAAAATAATTGATACACCCCAATGTTGATCTATGTATTCTGGAGGGCAGTAAGAGTCCAAAAAAATTGAAAATGATATTTTTGTGTGTCTCTCTGTGTTCCAGTCTGTTCTTTTTTAGTATTATTATTTGCTTATATTGTTACATGTATATGTTTCAATCACTTTTACCCTCTTTGTCACATTCCCTGTGAAACCTGACAAAATAGTTCCCAACAGGTTTTCATTTTGTATTTTTTTAGTTGCAAATGATCTGTTTTGACAGTATTCTCCTTACCAGCACCCTCCACTAGTCCCACTCACCTATGGAGTCTGTTTCTCCTCCTCATCTTCCTAGGGATCATTAGATTTTGTTTCATTTTTCTATGCTGCCCCCTTATAGACTTGTAATGTGATACATATTCACCTACTTTATTTTTTTCTGTTCTCCTGTTCTTCTGAGTAGCCTCTTAGCTTGATTCATGTATGTCCAGGTTCTAACTGTATAATTATGTATATGTATTTACATATTTCTCTTTTTACATATGTTTACAGTTATGTATATATATACACATACATATAAATGGATATATGTCTTTAAATCTAGTATCTCCATTTAAGTTGCACCATGTCATATTTTATGTTTTGAGCTTGGCTGATTTGTTCTGTTTGATGTCCTTTAGTAACAATAATTAAATACTTAAAAGAGAAAGCTTCTGACCACCTTCCCACTTAGACTCTGTACCTCTTTCAAGTCAATAAAACTCTAGCCAATGGAATTCTCTCTTCTCAGAATATATTCCTCATTATTTTCTTGTTCCAGTTTCCTCGTCCTGTACCAAGTCTCTTCTTGTTCTCAGAGTACCTACATCCACTGAGAAGGTAGTGATAGTTTATTCTTGCAACCTTCTCCACATGTACCCACACCAGTCGTCCATTATACAGTTACCTAAATTTCACCATATTTAAGGACAGTTGTCTAAAATGCTTGATGTAGGTAGAAAATCCCAAGTGTCATTAGCATCATTTAGGCCTTTTGAGATCCAGGATAACCATCATGGACCCAATTTTCTGGACAGTGTGGTCAAAGACAGTCAGCTATCAGCTCTGTTTACACTTCACCTGCCTCAGACAGCTTCTGACCTTTTTGCCATTTGTTTCTACTACACTATCAGAGGCTGAGAAGCCAGATAACTAAGACTTAAAAGAATTGCATATTTAAAACGTCAATAAAGTTCTGCTTGAATCCCTAACAGCTTTAAGGCAGCACTATAAGGTAGAGATTTTTGGCTTCCCTTATGGCCTTTAGCAGACTTCTGGATAAGTGGGAAGTTACTGTGTTTTAATCAGTTAATGTCTACTTTATACAAATACAGAATAAAAATATAAACACATTTTAAATGAGAAGGTAAGCACAAACTCACTTAGGCTATTTAAAATATAATTTAATATAAAAACATTCATTTTGTATCCATCTTTTCTATTATGGAGTTGAGAGGTAAAAAGCCTAGCAGATAAGAATAATGAACAAATTGCTAGATTATTCTCAGCTCACATTTCAAATAAACTAGCAATTTGTTTATTTATTTGTCTTGCAGTTTCTGTCTTGATTGTAGGCTATTAGTGACCATTAGTAAACAAAATCGTATTTTCATTTCCCAATGCAATTTTGAATTTCATATATCTTGAATTCTCACTAAACAGATATTTTTGTACATACATAATAATATAAAATATCATTATCCTTCACTGATAATCATCATGGTAATTTTATGTACAAAAATACTATAGTGATACATAAAACATATCAATTTTATTTTATTTGATATAATTGAATGTTACCCTCATGAAAGGTTAATGGAAGCTCTAAGAATTAAACATTTGTCCAAATTGATCTCTTTTGAAATTATGGTTCCTCTACTAATGTGCTTTGTTAACCTTGGGAACCATAATTAATATTCTAAGCTCTTTTTATAATCTATTTGAAAGGGACTTAAACTTCATATTTTCTTTTATTTATCTTGAGCACTGAATGAAGACATTATACGTAAAGTGCTGACATAATCTAGGAATTCAATTGACACGATTTTCCTTCCCTTTTTCATTAAAATATGATTTCTAGTATGTGAAATAGGAAACAAAACATTAAATTGTTTTATTCTGATATATTAAGGAAACAAATAATGCTTAAAATATATGAATTGATGATAAACATACTCGAGTAAATAATACCTAAAATTTGAAAAGACACTTTGATATACATTATTTAAATCAATGCAATTAACATTGGGGCTGCACCAAATATGTATCAATTAGCACAACTGTTTTCAAAGTTTTAATTTGTATTCATTTACACAAAAGCCATGTATTAAATAAAGATAACATAATAGTAGGAATAGGTTTTGATTCTAATCATGACACATATAAATGTGAATCTGAGCAAGTCCACTTATCCTCATTGATTTCATTTTACTCCACTTATCATATGTACAAGTTGAGATAACTAAATTCAAAGGCATTTTCCAGATGTGGACAAATGAAACTCCCAAACTCTGTTCCCTAGAACATAATTTTGATGAGATATTTAAAAAGTTAATTCTTAAACAAGTCTACAAATGTTTTCCTCCTAAAAAATATGCCACGTGCCAGCTCATGCCTGTAATTTTAGCTACTCAGTTAGCTAGAATGGATCATGGATCACAGTTCAAAGGCAGCCAGGTCAGGAATGTCCTTGACACAATTACCTCCAATTAAATCACCAAAAAACCCAGAAGTGGAGTGATGGTTTAAGTGGTAGACCACTAGCATTGAGAAGAAAACCCTCAGAGGCTGCATCTTGGCCTGGGACTGGCACACACACACACACACACACACACACACACACACACACACACACACAATGTGTAATAAAATCTTAAAAATGCTGAAATATACTGTACTAAAGATATCCTGAGTAACTTTAGCTTTAAAGTTAATGTTAATTAATTAAAGAAAGCATTGCTTAACCTTTTTGAACTATAAAATCCCTTTGGGTGGGATATGGATAGGTTAAACAGAAAACAATACTTTCATCTTTCAGAGAGTAGGAATTAGCTTGAACAATGTTTTAAAGGATATACTTTCTCTAATTTTGCAATTTTCTCTAAATATAAACTACAGGTTGAAACTGTATATGTAAGGACATTTCTGATGGAATTATCTACACATGAATACAAGTAAACTTGGGATTTCAGTTTTTCTGTCTTGTCACATCCTTTAATACTCATAGCCAAAAAGAATTCTGGAATAATTTGGCAATGAGTACTTATCAGAGCCAATTAAGCTTGCTTCCAAAGAAGTTCTTCATCTGTGACAGTGAACAGGTTGGTCAGTAGATCGGTTCAGGAGTGACATCCAGTTTGAGTCTTGCTATCTTTTATTCTCTCATCTTGAGCAAGATATTGAATCCATTATTAGTGAAATGGAGATTCAATTACTCATTTCATGTTATTTTCTGTACTAAAGGGATAAAACAATTTATACAAGTATAAAATTCTAAGTAAAAGAAATATTATTATTTTTGTTTCTGTGGTACTGAGGAATCAAACCCTCACACATGTTAGGCAAGCACTCTACTACTAAGTCACATCCCAGCCCCCAAAGAAATATTATCTGCTCAACAATTATTCTGTATCTCCAGGGATGGAGAAACTATTTTTTTTCTGCCAGTGGCTATTTAGATATTATAACATCATTATGCCATGCAAGATCATCTGGTGAATGGTGGAACAGACGCCAAATGATCTTATGGGCCTTCTATGTCCTGGGACCAGACATTCCCCAAGTAATAAGGCTGAAAAAGTAAGAAATGCCCTTGAATTGTCAGATTAGAAGGACCACAAACAACTCTTACCATAGCTTTAATTGTCAAACAAATGGTCAAAGCACAGAGAAACTAAGTGACCTTTCTCATGTCAACAAGCTGGCAGACACAGAGACCAAAATCAATTCTTCTGAGTCTATTCCTTTCTGACACTGTATTATTTCACTTAATGTTTTTCAGAGTATACCTTCCTTTTCATTGTTTTCATAATTAATGTAATTATTGAACGAATGTAAAATACCATCTTTCTAAGATGCACAGATCATTATCCTTGATACACTATTTTTGTATGGGATGTACCTAAACTTAGCATCTTATGCATAGCGGACAAATGAACAACCCTTGAGCACCCCCTTGCTCATGATTTTATTTTTATTTTAAAATTTCTTTGTTTCTGTTATTAAGTAAAATCACTTCCTTTGGCCTATGTAATTTCTTTACAAGGTTTTATTTTGGCCAGTTTTTGTCACATTTTCTGTTCTTTCCATAGTCTTCTTGATGTTAAGCTGTGGTTGCAGTGTGCACATTTTTATATAGTACTTTTTTTCAGCCTTTGATAAAACCAGATTGTGAAGGACTCTGAAAGTGGATTCTAGCCAGGTTATTTATCAACTACGTATATTGTATTTCCTTAATCTAGTTAGCTCTTTCGAATACAAAGATGTATGGCTTGTAGTTGGAGAATCATTTGGTTATAAATAAGTCACACAGTATTTGCATTTTCTAACTGTAGTTCAAAGAATATATTGGTAGCATCTCAGTTTTTTTTTTCTAAGATTAGGCAACATTGCAATGAGTATAAACTACAACTCTCGAGACTTATGTTGATCTTAGACTATTACTTATTAGCAAGTGTTGCATCTTGACTATATATTGAAATCAATCAGAAGTTCTTTTAAAATTTTAGGTTTTGTAGGGTCTCAGAAAAAAACATTGTTTTCCATGGAAATTTACAATGAGATGGACTCTTTTATAGTTATTTTTAAGGTGCTTTGAAGACAAATCTTCCCCATTTTCTCTCTAACAAAAATTGGCCAACTTACAATTCATGCATTCCTATGTTAAAATGTGAGCATTTTATAGTAATATTGCAAGAAAAGTATACAATATTTTAGTAAATATCTCTTCAGAAATGGATGAAATTTCCCCATTACAAAAATTCATTTTACTTAGACCTTAGTGGCTTTCAACCTCTTAGCAGGGTAGTATATTCATATAAAAAGTAGTTTTAAGTATTGTTAGAATATTTTCTGATTTCTCCTATAGTAGTAGCTTAGTTATTCAACATATACAAATGAGTCATCTCACTGAATATTAATTTATAGTGTAAAAAAGGAGACAGTGATTCTTGTCAGAGGACCTCTTGTACTATGTATATTTGTGGGTCCATTGTAATATCTAAATCTATAAATTTCTAGGTCATGAAAGAGACAAGTTCAACCAAATGTGAATAAAATGATTTTATTATTCAAATTATTATTAACTCATTCTGATTCAAAAGTAAAATTATCAGGTAAGAAGTAAGAATATTTTGTGTTTTCAAATTATTAAGTAAGAAGTAATACTATTTTGTTGAATTTTTATACATGAAAAATTACCATTGGTGTTAACTCATGCTCTCTTGGAGATAATTATATTAGATCTGCAGGGAGTTTTCCATTAATTTTAAATGGGATTGCTTGGAAAGCAGAAGATGAAACAGTTTTCCTTTCCTTCTCTCTTTTCTCTTTCTCTTTCTCTCTTTCTTTCTTTTTTTTTCTTCTTACTTGCTTGCTTTTGTGTGATTCAGACATTGAATTTAGAGTATTAGTATTTTTAGATAGCCAACACTTTAACCATGACCTGTAGTCATTTTGCTTTATTTAATAGAGAGGGTCTCATTATTGTGGTTGGTAGGAAATGCTCAGACCATTTTCCTTGACTTTGTCTCCTACATACCTGATACTATAGGAAATAAAGGTCTATTTTTGTTTTAAATTTTTATTGACTACTTTGTTATATGTGTTTATTTATTAATATTTTATTATCTTTAAATAGTTGTACAAAAGAGTTGTTATTCACCAAAGCAGTTTATCCGTACAGGGCATCTTAACCAATATCACCCCTATCAACATTTTCACTCATCACTTCCAAACCCGCCCTTTCCTTACTTATCTTAATTTTAGGTTATGTATTGAATTTTTTTCCATTTGGCAAAGCAGTTTAAATATATAGTACATCTTAATCTGCGTCACAATTTCAACACCTTTATCCCTTTTTAACCCCATCCATTATATTCCTCAATTCATGCCTAAAGTTCCACCCCCCTGTCCCTTTTCATTTTTTACACCTCTTCCCTTAGCCTCACCATCCCCTCTTACAAGTACTTATATCTTGATACTTAATTTTTTGGGCTTTGACTTGTTTTTTTTTGATATTACATTATTTATGCTCTCCATAAAGTCTAGTATACTGCAATTAATTCATTTGTAACACATGTAGATTGATAGGCACATTCCAGCTATGAGCACAAATAAGGCCACACTAAAGCTGCCTACCAGCACAACCATGTTAATTGCAGCATTATTTACCAAGATACAGAATCAGCCCATATGCTCCTCAATGAATGAATGGAACAAGAAAATGTGGAATATATGCACAATGGAATTTTACTTGTCCATCACAAAGAATGATATTGTACCATTTGTAAAGAAATGGAAAGACTTGGAAAAAATATATTAAATATATTAAATAAGTCAGATCCAGAGAAACAAAGGTTGCATGATTTCCCTTATTTGTGGGAGCTGGAATTACATTTTCTTCCAGGTGGTTTGTTTAGGAGCTTTCTCAGAATCATACCTGTGAGGTGTGAGTGAAGTAGGTTTGAACAAAAGGACAGTGATGTAGCTGCAATAAAGATCCCAGAGCAAACCACAGGTCATTTGAAAACTATAATGTTAAATGCGTTTATTCCCATTGAAGAAGGGCAGTAGAGGCCCACTGTGCAGCATGTGCAGCATGACTGTTGCTCTCCTTCAGGGATAGTGCTACATCCGCAGCTCAGTATAAGTATCTGTGGTTAGATCAGATATGATTAGAGGGACCCCAGGATGTTGGGATCATGCATAGCTTCTATTCCTATCACCAAGCTGACCTCCTTCATGTGTATGTTGTGTCAGCACTTGAGTTTGCTGATGACGTAGGATCCTTAACAACTCACTGGCTAATGGCCTGCATTTGTTTCTAATAGTGTTTTTTTTTTTTTTTTTTTTTACTGGTTTATAGTAAGTGTCAATATGAGATTCAAAGTGCTTCACATTCATGGACTTTCAGAATCCCATCCACATACTTCTCCAAATGTTCCAGAGATTTTATTTTTTAAATATTTGTCCTTTCAGGTCCCTGGTCAACCAGCTAAGGGATTTATTGCTTCGGTGGAGTTCCGATATATTTGCGTTTTAGAGTAGTTTTTATTTTTACATGAAATTCATACCCAACTATGCCATTCAAATATCTACTTAACTGGACATTTTTTTTCCTGTAACCTTTCTTTACTTCTACCCATGAGTGGAAAATGAGCACGCGCGCGCGCGCACACACACACACACACACACACACACACACACACACACACAAAGTTGTCTTATTCATGAACCAAGCTCCTTTGTTAGATCATCATAAGAGACTTCCTACTCAAGTTCTCGTATTTTCATAGGTGTAAACAAAGGGACAGGTAGTATTACAAATGAGTGTACATAGCTTCTGGATGGTTAGTTCATTCAGCTTCTTTGAATTTTCTAATCCTGATTATGCTGATCCTTAACTTTTCATGTCCAACTTTGGATGAATTACTTTTGAACACATCTACTTTCTGATTTAGTAGATCTGATAGCTGTTTTGCAGCTCTTCCTTGATGTTCCTTGGGTAATTTCTCACTAGATATTCTGATCATAACAGGAATCAAAATTTTTCATAGCAGAAGCAATGTTCTTGCTCTAACATTAGTAGAAAAGCTTTTTTATTCCTGCCAAGAACCTCTTAGCTATTTATATCATTTAGAGGCCATACAAAATTATCTATACAGGCAAGTAGACACAGATTGCCAATTAGAGTTTATGAAGTATATATCTATGTGTCTTTCATGTACCAAACAATTTCACAAGTTTTATAAGGCCTTTAGACCTTATAAAGAAGCTATAAGATATTTCCTACTACTTACTAGAAGTAAGCCTCTATACAATGTGTTGCTTCTCAGCTGCAGATTGCCATGATACTCACATGTTTTTTTCATGAGAGATACTTCTAATACCTTTTTTCTTCCAAAGCCACTGGCTATTTTTGTAATTGTACCCATTGTAAACTTCATTGTTAAAATGAAACAGTCATCCATGCAATGTCTCCATGACCCAGATTTCTTTTGGATATACTATGGCCGAAGACAAAACATTTAACCAGCCCCTTGGCAAAACTATATTATTCTGGTTTGTCCCAAATTGTTGTCAATTACTTCTGCTTTTTTCCTAACCAGAATAGAAATGCACATACTTATCCTATCAATGTCTTCGAAGCATGTACCTGAGACTACGTTATCATAATCTAACATAATAAGTTGGAGTTAAGGGTGTTATTTGGTTGGTTTTGATAGTTTATTCTCATATTCAAAAATATTTCTTTTTGGTTTTCTAGGGGATAGATTGGAGAATAAATATGGTTTCAACGGGAATCAGGGCAATTAGATTTTTAAGAGTATGCTTAATTTTGTCATTATTCTAATGAAGCAGTATTGTGGCTAATTTTTAAATTCTGACTCAGCTAAGAATAATGTTCAGGGATTCTTTGTGTCCTTTCTTAGTATGATAGCTTTTATCTTCACAGAAACACAAGAAACCTATTTGTAGTTTTTGCCATGTTTCCATAAAATCCAGTGGAATATGTCAATTTCAACTAAATACAGTTGGCTGCATCTGAGCTTATTTGGGCCAGGACTCCTTTTGATATTTGGATCATAAATCTAACATCAATGCCATTATAAACATTAAGATAAATGAACAATAATATTAACTCAGAATTTTATTCCAAGGCTTGCAATATGTCCTGATATTCTCATTATCCTAATCACTCAGCAAATGAATCTGAAATTATTTGAGTAAATGACTGATATCCATGGGCAGGAGCTGGGGTTGTAGGATCCATCATGATGGAACACCTCCTCTCTTTCTGGAGAGGGAACCAGGACTGAATTCTTACCAGCATTTGTTTTAAGTCAGGTCTGAGAATTGGGCTTGTGATAGTGGCTCCTTATTTTAGTATGTGCCCTCAGAATTCTGATCATATATTTTGATGAGGATGGGAGCTGCTAGTAAAGCTGGAGAAATGACTTTGCTGGCTGCTAATTTATCTTGTGCTTAAGGATGCTGTGTCCAATCATCCATTTCATAATAATTATGTGTATGATCTTGTTTCTAACAGTTAAATATATCTACTATTATTTTGGGATCAAGTCATCTTCATTACTATTGGGGAGTTTAACTTTTTAATATCATTTCTCATTGTCAGCTCTAGCCTACTGAGAATGGCCACCTCTGTGTTTATTGATTTTGGTACTTTTCTTACCAGAAAAAATTTCATATTTCCTTGGTGAAGAAACAATTCTTAGGCCTTTTTATGGAATATAGTTGAACAGTAGGCTTTCTGATTAGAAATAGTATATTAACTATAGTGTGCAGAATTCAACAAGCCTTTTTTTTTTTACCATTTACCAAGAAAGTATTAGTGTTTCTACCATATTTGTACAGAATGTGACTTTATCTAAAATTTTTGAGTTGTCATTGGAAGCATTTTCTTTTCAGATCTATGTGTTCTTTATTCCTGTTTATGCAGCAATAACTGGAGTTAAATTTCATAACCTTTATGTGTTTATTAACAGTTGATCTAATTTTATGTTTTATTGTAAAGATGCTATACAGAGAGGTTACAGTTACATGAGTAAAGCAATGAGTATATTACTTGTCCATCATTGTTATTCCTTCCCTTCCTTGTCCCACTGCATTTTCTTTTAATGATCTTGCTAGACTGACAAATTCTATTTTATGAGAACGTGCTTCAAATGAATAGGATATTCTCCATGCCATTTTATAATCTATTTTCAGTAATAAGTAACTTTATTTAAGATCTTGTTTCATACACAGCATCTCACAGGGTCCAGGTAGATACATTCAACCCAGTTTCTGCCATATTGGCCAAGTCCTGAAAACTATTTGCTGATATGCTCAGCACTTCCTTGCCTACTAACATTGAATTTGACCCTAGTTATTTCTCTGATATCTAGAAGTGGTAATGGAAGCTCTTAAGAGTTTTTACTTTACAAAATATGACAACCTCTATGTTGTGTTCAAATAACAAATGAACAATAGATCTTAAAAAGTAAGAGTAGAATTCTTTTGGGGCCTAGAATGCTTAAGGAATTCTGGGTATTCACTATTTTTAGTGTGTCAACTCAGATGACCTTATCTGAATCCAATAGTTTTGCTTGTGATTTTGTGATCAGACTTTCCAACATCTAAAACAGGTTCCTTTGGAGCTCTGCCACTCTCAAAACTCACACTTTGGGTCTGATCTTTAGCTTTCTCTGTCTTGGCTACAGATTGGGTCCTCCATGCCCATGAGAAAGACAAC
Organism: Dipodomys ordii; assembly: GCF_000151885.1. Classification (NCBI taxonomy): domain Eukaryota; kingdom Metazoa; phylum Chordata; class Mammalia; order Rodentia; family Heteromyidae; genus Dipodomys; species Dipodomys ordii. The sequence continues at coordinate 146,540 of NW_012267542.1, read as the reverse complement.
AAAGGCAGATTATGAATCACTAACATAGGCAAAGTTGATGTACTAGAGGTATTCTTAGCTATATGTGAACTTTCTTTTCCTGTAGCCAGAAGACAGAGTCATAGGAACCCTGCAGTGCCATTTCCAGATAGGGAGTCTAGAGTTTTTATTACTGGTAACTCATAGCTGAATCCTTTGCTGGTAGGTGCGATTACCTCAAGTGCTTCTCCCAAGGTTTTACCCCTTTCCTCTGGGCAACTGGTCAATGTGCAAATGCAAAGGCCTAATTGCACTATATTCAGTGGACAAAGAGGCCATCTTGGATTCAGAATCACTCATGATATTGACTTAAGCCACTATTGCTTTCAACTTCACCTTCTGTTTGATTCCATGACCCTCTCTCTCATAGGTCTTGTTTTCAAGGACCCTCTCCAAATTCCATAAATACCTTTATTTATTTATTTATCTCAGAGTCTCTTTCTAAGGAGTTAGGCTGTTTATACTAGACACTTCTAGTATAAACTTAGGGAAAATACTTTAAACTATGGTCATGGAATTGGACCACACAATCATTGGCTTACTGGCAGTAGACTTTCCTTTTCTAGTGGCAGGGCCAGAGCAGGTAAATGCAGTAAAATTATTGGAATTTCTGTTGGTGCAGAATATATTTTGTAGCACTTTATTATTGACCAGACTAGGTAATTACTAAAATTTCTAAATAAATCTACCCCTTCTGCCATGTCCAACACATACATCTATACCTTTTTAACCTATTACAACTTTTTGGTCATTTCCCTAGTGTTCTGATGTTACACAAATAGCAGGCTCCAGGAATTAAACAGCATGGCTCAAAGGGAATAGACGTGGTTGTACACGGCAGGAATTTGCTGGCTGGCAGCTTCCTGATGCTTCTAAAGTACTTTAGGTATTACTCGGCTGCAAAATATTGACTCTAAAACACCTCTGTCCTGGAATAGATCCACTCAGAGAAAATCTCCTGAGCCTTGGTTTCTTTCTGAATAATTTAGCCACTGTTATCTGAATTTTATGGTAGTGGGGATAGGGAACATTCAATGGGGTGATGTCTAGGAATAATGTTTTAAAAGATAAGACAATACTTGGAGAATCCAGGAATATTTAATCTAAAAAGCATTTCTCTCATGTTCAGTTGGCAAAGTTACAAAACTACCATAAAGAATGTTTGCAGGAATCCTGCTTCATGGCAAAGCATTAGAGAGGGACGGCACTGAATTAGCCCATGACTTCTAACCTCTAGTCCAATTTTCCTTCTTAACATATACAAAACCTTACCTCTCCAGATTTCAAAGATTTAAGTCTGAAATAAACAGTGAAATGCCCTTCTTCCTAAGCCCTTCTATTCCTGCACACAATTTATTAGTGTCATTATAAAAAATATGGGTCCCAGTTTTCAAGTCTGTGTCTCATTTCTAATCTCTCTCACTATTTAGCAATTAACTGAACAAAACACACCCAAGCCTTCACTAGTTTCTCATTTGCTGTAAATCCTCAGGGTTAAAGTGCAGATCTAAAAGGTCCTGCTGAAATCCCTTACATATGGTGAGAGAAAGACTATAACTGTTACCATCAAATAAATTCTGTAGCACATAATAAGATATAAATTCTTATATATTAATATATGACATAATATATATTATATAATACACACATATATTATATGATACACATATATAATACATTATATAGTACACATATTATGTAATATACAATATACATTATATAACATATATACAAATATATAAGCATATATACATATATACTTATATTTGTATATATATGCCATATATATAAATATTGTGTGGTCTTGCTCTCTATACATTAATATATATTAATTATATTACTATATCTAGAGAGAAATATCATGAATTTCATATGTAGTTTTTGTTCTACAAAACCAAATAATATATCTTTTTCTGAGATATAAAACTGTTCAAATTCTTGTATTTGATCATAGATTGATACAAATCACACAATAAACTCTTTGAAAGCATGAATTATTTTATACAATAATTTTCTTTCATTTGTATTACATTACATTATTTTGTAGGTATCACAAACTCAGAAAGGCCTTCTATTTTACAATCACAGAATTAATGAGAGGAAAGCCTATCTAAAGTAGACATGAAAAAGAAAGAAAATTAGAAGAAAAATATGTGCATAGGTAGTTTAACTGAAGAACAGTCCTCTAAATTCAAGATAAAACATTCTAATCAGATAAAACATTGTAATTAAAATTACTTGACTGAGAGAGACATCTGATTGATATGCTAAGCTAAAAAGCTCTAGATGGTTCAGAATATGAGACATTATAGATACCCAGGAACAGGAATAGAAAAGTGTGT
>NW_012267542.1:142462-144130 GCF_000151885.1 Dipodomys ordii | reverse complement strand
TCTGGATTTTTCTGTTTATGTGGTACTGAGGAGTTAAACCCAGCATTTCATGCATGCTAGGCAAGCACTCTACCACTAAGCCACATTCCCAGCCCTACTTTTAATATTTTCATTTAAATCTTAGGAAAATGAAAATATTAATAATTCTTCTAGTCCACAGTGTATGATTATCTCAGGGAGTTATACTTTGCATAAATAATCTTATTTAGTCTTTTTTGTATTTCAAATAGTTTTATTTTTATTTTTATTTTTTTATTGTCAAAATACCATACAGAGGAGTTACAATTACATGGGCAAGGTAATGAGTACATTTCTTATCGAGCATTGTTGCCTCCTCCTTTGTTTCCCCTTTCCCATCCCTTCCCATCCCTACTCCACCCGCCGTCCCACCAAAGTTGTAAAGTTCATTTTTTCACATAATGACTTGTACATGTCATTGTTGCAATGGGTCCACCTGGATCCCTATTTAAATGATTTTTTTCCCCTCCCCTCCACAAAGTATGCCAGCATCAAATACAGTGAAAACAGGGGTTATACCATGAGGAGGGACATACAAAGCAACAAAGATATCATCTTATAAATAATCTTATTTAGTCTTTAGTAGTCAGAATGGGAAATATTTCTTGCCTTATTTTGTACCTGAGAAAAGAGAGACACAGAGGAAGCCAGTAAGTTCTTCACCTTACTTATCTACATGGATTGGTTTTTTGCATCCGGAGAGACCAACTCAGGGGTTGCACTCTTAAACCCTGTTCAATACTAGACCCTTGTCTCAGTATATTCAGTAAATATTTAATATGGCTACATTGTACAAGACAATCGTGTGGAATTTTTTTATGACTTACAGCTTTTGACAGCATTTAGTGCACTTTCAGTTCATGATTTTTGTTTTGATCTTCAACACAATCCTGTTCAGTTAAGCCAGCCAGAGAGCAAACTTCATAGATGGGAAAAGCCAGATTCAAAGGATTTGAATAGATCAGTATTTTATAATTAACAAAGAATAAGACCTCCTTTTTTACATCTAATACATGCTAATAAAAATATGAAGAAACAGAAGAAGGCTCAAACCTGGGTATATCAATCCTAGCCTACTTTCCTTTACAGATCAGTATAATAGCTGATACTAGGATTATCATTGTAACATATTAAGGGGAAATGGATTATGTTAGCGACTCATACAAACTCATAGAATGAATTTGTGAAAGGCTGAACACTAAGGCCAGGTCTCTAAATAGTTGTGACAGGTTTTGCCTGAATCCATTACTTAAAAAGCTGGAGTAGGTTTTGTGGGAGTTAGTGTTTTCATTGTTCATAATCTTGCATGAATTGTCAATTGCCCCAATGTCTCATTTGGTTTTGGCAAAATAGGATTCTCTCTGGTCTAAGTCATTATGAAAATTAGAATTAATAGCAGGAGTTGGTTACAGTAGAGCCTTTAGAAATTATTGTCTTATTGTAGCTAATTATAAAGTCATAGGAACAAAAGAAAGCATTTTGATATATCAATTTACAAATATGTCCTTCCACCCTTAACTTCTTTATGCAGATATTTTGGCACAGAATGACAGTTGATGATATATAGTATTATGAAATCTGTTCTTTACTATGAACACCAAGCTTGCATTTCCTAGTTCCATAAAATTTTCCTACTTTTTAAAAAAAATT
>NW_012267542.1:112462-136997 GCF_000151885.1 Dipodomys ordii | reverse complement strand
GCTGTGGCGTTTCCCTACTGCCCCGTCGCCATCTTGGTCCCCCCTCCCTATTTTATTATCTTTAAGTAGTTGTACAATGGAGTTCTCATTCAACAAAGCAGTTTATGAATACAATGTATCTTCATCAATATCACCCTTTCAATTGACCCCTTCCCTTACTGTTCTTATTTTTGTAGGCTATATATTAAAGTTGTTTAAAAATTATGCAATACGTTGTCATTTATGAAAAGATAGATGAAATGATCACTGGAATAAAATGATTGAATCATAATTATTAAGGTTTTCAGACCTTCCCCAGTCCTTTCCATTCTGTATTGTTTGTGTAAAGTTCACCGACCTTCTTGAAGTCTATTATGTTGTCCAAATCCTTGACCTCTTGTCTGTTCTTTAGTCATTCTGACACGTGTGGACCAAGGTATTTGTAACATGTCATTGTACTGTTCTCCAATATTGCCTATCCAGGATGAAGTCTTGAGGGAAATCAAATAAGATATGAGTAAGAAATGGAGTAGATTCTTCATCCTAGCACAGCAGGAATGGAAGTTGGGGCACACAGGATATGTCAAGGGGGTAATCAAGATAGAAAATGACTCACAAGTTAAGTGAAAATTTAAGTTTGTATTTGTAAAGACCTTTTTACTCCCCAAACATGTGAATGTTATATAAATAGAATATGTTGGTAATATAGCTGATCTTCCACATAAAATTGTCTATGGTAAATAGTGCTGTAATGAACATAGGTACTCTGCTTTATTAATTATATTCTGACTTATATGTCCAAGAGTTATCCATCCCTAGGATAAGAAGAAAGTATGATTTAAAGTTTTTGAGGAACTTCTGTACTGACATTTATAGTCACTAATTTACATTTCCACCAACAATGCATTATAGTTCTCCACCCTCCCCCCACACACAGTCAGCCACATTTGTTGTTATTCATTTTTAGAAGTACATAAGTCCATTGTGTTTTTTAGAATTCTACACTCAAGCAGCACTTGTCTTCCTGTGTTGAAATCATAAAACTCCAATGGCAGAATGGAGACTCTAGGTATTGAGGGATGTGAGAAATGAAGAGGAAGTAGTCAAAGGTGTAAAGTTTCACTCATGTGAAAAACACAGTTCTAGAGGTCTAATATACAATAAGGTGAGTGTTTTTAATAACACCTTATTCCAGACTTGTAATTTGCTAAGAGAATAGATCTTAAGTACATATGTAAACACATATACACACATAGGGACATATAATGGATATATTAACTAGCTAAATTATGGTAATTATTTCACAATGTATGCAACATATCAAAATATCATTTAATGTAATTTGAATTTATTCATCTGTATCTATTCATCTCTACTTGTCATCTATCAGCCAACTAAACATATATCCATCTATCTAGCCAGCCATCTATCTATCTACTTAGTTACCTACCTGTCTACATATATTTTCTAATTATACCTCAGTGAAGCAGAAGAATGAAAATCCAAGACTATCAAACAATTTTATAAAAGACTAAAATGGTTGTTTGAAGAAAGGAGCTTGCTCTTTCAAATGTCAAAGCTATTGCAATTAAGCTACAGTAATTATGACAATATGACATTGGCTCAGGGATGAACACATAAGTGACTAGATTTGCATTTTAAGACACATTCAACCGGACATAAAATTTTAACATATTAGATGATGTTTTCCACTCAAAAAGCAATGAAGAAGTTTTCAGCGAATGATTCAGAAACAATTGGCAACATAGAAATAGCAAAATTAGACTTTATCAGCATATCTTATAGTCATATGGATTCCACATTATCAAAAGCCAATATTATTAAACTTTAAGAAAAATATGTGTATTTTCATTTTAATGTAATACTTAATCTTTGAATTAAAACACAAAGCTTCCAAATCATATAAGTGACTTTGCAACCATTTCCTGTCTCTCACATTAGAAACACAGTTCATATGAGTAATATACAACTTAGAAACTTGAAATTAGCATGTTTACTAAACATGAAATATTTAAACTTGACAGGAAAAATACATGCAGAGATCTATTATTTTTCACAATAGGTTAGTAAAATAATTTTAAGTCTAATATTACCAAGTTTGTTAAGAATGTAAACATGCAAATCCATTTATTCTATACCATATATTTATATGTGCAGGTATCAAAGTAGTCATATGACTATAGTGAAATGTTTGCACACAAGGAAACAGATAGACTATGTGGCATTTGACATTGCTTATTTCAGCAGAAAATTCTGACTAACCCAAATGTCCATCAGCCATCAGAGATAGAGCAGATAAATCAATTGTGGCTTACATGTGCTGTAGAATCCTGGGTAATCATGAAAATAAGCCATTTATGTTGTAATATTTCAACCAAGGAAGAAAATGGAAACAGGTGACTGAATAATTCAAAGGTGGATTATGTTGGTTTCTAGGACTGTTGTAATGAACATCACTGTCTAGGAAATTTAGACAAGAAAACCATTACTTTTTCAAAGACCTAAATGCTAGAAGTCCAAAGTCAAAGTACAAGCAGATTTAGATTTCTCTGAAGCCACCATCCTGAGCTTGCAGTCTCCCTGCCTTCTTTTTTTTTATAGTTAAGCATTTTTATTACTATAATTAAGTAGTTGTATAAAAAAGTTGCCATTTAACAAAGCAGTTGATGAATATTTTATATATATATATATATATATATATATATACTATATATAGTATAGTATAGTATAGTATAGTTGATGTGATGAAGGATTACAATTACATAAGTCAGGTAATGAGTATATTCCTTTTATTATTTTTATTGTTATTGTAGAGTTGATATACAGAGGGGTTACAATTACATGAGTTGCATAAAGAATAATGAGTTCAATTCTTTTTTATTTTTTTTTACTGTCTCCATGTCACAATAAAATTTTTTTTATTGTGAAAATACCATACAGAGGGGTTACAATTATATGGGCAAGATAATGAGTACATTTCTTATCAAGCATGGTTGACTCCTCCTTTGTTTCCCCTTCTCATCCCTTCCCATCTCCTCCCCCTCACACCCTCCATGCCCAAATTGTGAAGTTCGGTTTTCAACATAACATCTTATACATCTCAGTGTTGCAATGGGTCCACCTGTATCCTTATTTAAACAATTTGTTTTTTCCCTTCCCATCCACAAATTATAACAACATCAAATACAGTGAAAACAGGGGTTTTACTGTGGGGGAGGGACTTACAAAGCAACAAAGAAAAATCTTATAAATATGTTAGAAACAATAGCAAGAAATAAAAAACATTTGAGTCCTTGTCTTGGGGTTCATTTCTCCTAACATCAACTTATCTGCCCGTTTCTGCTTGTCAAGACATATACTAGTTATTGCAAATAAGGGAAACCATGGGACCTATGTTTCTTTGGGCCTGACTTACTTCACTTAATATAATTTTTTCCAAGTCTTTCCATTCCTAACAAATGGGGCAATGTCATTCTTTCTGATGGAGGCATAGAAATTCCATTGTGTATATATACCACATTTTCTTGATCCATTCATCTACTGAGGGGCATCTGGGTTGGTTCCATATCTTAGCTATGGTAAATAATGCTGTGAACCATGTCTCTCCTCTTGCTTTCTCCCGGTTGGGGTTTCCCTTCCATCCCTACCCACAAGATATACAGTTCATTTCCACATAGTGTCTAAAGAATACCACTGTTGTATTTGTTCAACCTTGTTCTATCTTTTATGTGTCCTCCCTTACCCTCTCAAATAAAAACAAACAAACAAGACTAAAGGAAAAAAAAAACCAAAACAGCAACAATCGCAACTAAAAAAATGTCTTATTGGAGTTCTTACACACACACACACACACACACACACACACACACACACACACACACACACTGGAATTCTACTCATCTGTCAGAAGAAATGGAAAGACTTGGAAAAAACTATATTAAGTGAAGTAAGCCAGACCCCAAGTAACATAGGATGAATGGTTTAATTTATGGTACACCCGCCCCCCTACACACACACATAAGGGTATAATAAATTATATAGGACTCTAGTCATTCACATACTAAGGCAAAAGGAGGATATGCATAGGAATGGTGGACAAAGGCTAAATAGCTATATGTAAAGATGGTCATATAAAATAAAATTCTATGAAATGTCTGACTTCTTGATGTATCCAAACAATAATCTTTGTTCTGTCCTTATACATCTCTGATGATGTTTTGTGGATTCAAATTTATTTTTTTATAAGGAGATGGGCCAGATTGAATTTGGTTTCATACTAACAGCTTCATTTTTACATGACCAGCTTCTTAAAAGCATGGTCTCCAAATTCTGAGCTACAAGAGTTCAGGGACTCAATTATGGTTCGTGGTCAGGTAGTGAACAGTTCAACACATCCTATTTATAAAATTAAGACTATAGTAACTAAACAAAAGACTATTAGTAAAAGTACTTGGTCAGTAGAAAAAATAATCAGGCTAGTGTTTTCTCCCTCTGGTATCACTGATATTTTGCTTTTGTTCAAGAGTTTACTCTGACGTGGTACAACATGAAGATAAGTAAACCTAAATGCAACTTAAAGATGTGTTTAGAGTGTTATTCACTACTTACATCTTGCTTTTTTAAAAAAAATTCAATAAGAAGTTGAAAATGACCATTAAGATCCCCATATTGAAACCAGAAAGCCATTGTTAAGGAGAAAAGTGAATGGGGTAGACACCCCGGTGCTGTTCTAGATCTAACTCTGCAGATTCCTTATGTCACTGTAGGGTAAGAGAGCCATCCTCAGAAGAGCCACAGCAGAAGGCATTGTGTCAACTTTCCTCTCTTCTGAATCCCTATCACCTTTGAATGCAAAATCCAAATGTTTGTCTTATCCTTTGAGAGGTTTAATAATACAAATACTTAAAGAGGATTTAAACTTTCATCTAATATGATTGGGCCAATGTTTATATCGATGCCTTGTGTTTTGATCAAGAAAGGGACCAGACTTGAAGGTAGGAAGGCAGATTGTACTTGTAGATAGATAATACTGAAAGTCTTAGGCTTGTGAAGAGGGACCAAGCATGGGTGGAGGTATCAGAGAGTACTAGTCATCTTCACAGCTGTTGCCAGTTACTGTTTCTATGTATCTGTCTTTGAGAAGCTGGATGCTATGTACAAATATGTTTAGTCTGCATTGTTTTTATATAAGCAGATATCCTCTAGGACACCCAAATTTGGGACTCACCACAACCCTTAACAAATGGTGCCCTTTGGTACAATATCATTGAGAGAATACTTCAAGGTCATCCTGGTCCTGCACAATCCTCCTCAAGGGAACTCTACAGGCCAACACAGTTAATTACACTAACAGCCAAGGAAATTATATTATCCCACCACAGCCTGCTAAGATGAATGTCTCTCTTGCTTAGTCACAGGAGGACATTAATAGTATTTTTATTAACTTGTGACCTGTTGACTGCTATTAGAATATAGATTGTATGCATAAAGCAGGTTGGGAATTGCAGATACGATTATAGAGCAATTACTATAGCAGACAGTAGGCTTCTCATCATTGTTAGCAGAGAGAATTTGTAAGAATCAAAACTGCTTTTTTAAAATTTTACAGAGAGATATGCTTGGGATCAAAGTTTTTGTTGTCACTTTGTGTCTTCTTGAAATTGCGATTTGTGATTTCTGTGATTAGACTGGCAAACAAAGGCATTCTAAAAGAGAAGGAAACTACAAAGGATACATGATGATTAAAGTAATCTTAGGTTTCAGAAGCTCAAGGCTGAAAACTTTCCTCATTGAAATGGTTTTGATTAAAAGTGTATGCATTTTATGAGCAATTCTTCTTTGGCAGGTATCCCTAATAACCAGTGACCGGATTATATTCTGACCTATTACTTGAGTAATGTGAAAATTCACTTTTACAATGATGTACAGTGTGATACGAGATATAGCATTAAGTACTTTACTTGTGTTCTTTAGAGTCCCCTATTGATGGTAATGCCACCAGGGTTGCCAAAATGTCTTTAGAGTCGATATCCAAAGATGCTGATTTATATTCTGTGAAGTGCATTATTTATTCTGCAAAGTGCATTATTTATTCTGCAAAGTACATTATTTATAATCACAACTCTTCTTTCCCTTAGTTGAAGCAGGGTTTATGCAACCCCTTTTAAACTCCTGTCTTTGCATGTAGGGTGAGATCAGAAAGGACAAATGGCACCATTAACACAGTAAATTACAGTATTAACTGACTTGACTGGAAACAGAAAATATTAGATCTGAAATCTTGCCAGCCTAATTTAGGAGTCACAAGTGACTTAGATAAAAATAAATAAATAACAATAATCTATCCTTTGAGTTCTTAGACCAACTAAATGTTTGACCCCTCTGTGGTGAGTCAGTTTTCCATGAACTTTAGAGTCTCCTTTCACATGGAACTACTTACGAGAAAAGGAAAGAGAGGCATTGAAAAGAGATGGATGGCAGCAAATCCCTAGGGTTCTTGGTGAAGAGAATTCACGAATGCAGAGAATTGATCTTCTGTCCCAGGACTGACATGTCCCCTGATCTTTCCATGATCATCACTGTGAATTTACCACTTCTGCGCACTGCATTAGAAACTGCTGTGGCTTGAATTGTCCCCTAAAATGCACATGAGACACTACTAAGAGGTGCTGTGGACATGGCGGGTAATAAATGCATAATGTGAGTGCACTCTGCATTGACATGGTGATAAGTTCACTTTCTTGCTTTCTCTCTTTCTCTTTCTCTCTCTCTCTCTCTCTCACTTTCCCTCACCATGGGTAGATGAAAGAAGTGATAATGTGATGATCTTAGACTTCCCATTTGCCAAAATTATGATAATTTTTATTGCTTTTTATTTTTATAAATTGTCTCTGATATTCTAGTGTAGCAGTATTAAACAGACTAAGACAGTAACTTAAAATCATTTCCAAGAAAAAGCCAATCATTTAACTAGTTTACATGAGAAAAGATACTAAATTTTGCTATTAGTATTTTGCTAATTGTGTCTTCTAAGTTTTAAAATTAAAATATGGATCCTATTTAAGGTAGATAGAATTATTTAAATGACATTATAACAGATTACAGAAGTAAAACATTGTATGATAGTTTATAGGCATGTGCAGTTTTCAGTAACATGTATCAGAAAAACCATGACCTTTACATGAGATTGTCAGAACACTAACTTTGCTCTCAGTTAATAGTGTAAGTTGGGCTTATTATTTAACTTTTCTGAGCCTTTGAAAAATGTATTTATTTCCTATAAAACTGCTCTAATTATTGAATTAACAAAGCAGAATGCATCTGATATAGTGTCTGGGACACAACACTCTCTTAACTCAATAAGTTGACTTCCCATCTCATTCTCTATCTCTCCTTTCCTTTCTCTCTCACTCTCTCTCTCTCTCACTCTTTCACTCTCTCACCTTAAGTATCTAAGATGTCACATTTTAAAAGAATGATCATAGCTTTAGCAGGAGGTCAGCTGGATCTTGGCATGATTTCAAAGACGTAATAGAAAAGCACATATGCAAGCTGTAAAGGAAAAAAATGGAGTAATTCAGAACTAACTGTTCAACATTGTCTTTTTCTTCTATGTGATTGTTTACACCATCTGTAACTTCATTATAAGAGCCAGGGGAAATTATTTGCATCTCTTGAACTCCATTCCTAATAGGAACTGAAATAATACAGATGCCTGTTATTAATAAAAAATCCTAACATGCAAATAAACATTTTCTTGACTGATTTGATTTCATGGCCTTTATTTCACTGATCCTCTGGCTTCACTAATCCTCTGGTGCTTTCTATCAAGCAAGTAGAATGGAAGCCAGGCAGAACCCAGATAGGGAAATGTGGATAAATGCACATATCCCATCAGCCCTGAAAGAGGGGAGTGAATTTTATACCATTCACTAGAGTACTATAAATAGAAACAGTCATCTCATAATTATTTTAACATCTTTATCAACATGACTAAGTAGGGTATAATATTATGTATACTCACAGTTTACTCTCTCATGCTCATTTATATATACCAGCTTGTCTATAGCCCTGCAGGAAGCCTTTTGAAACAAAACAATCAATTAATTCCCTTAGTATTGGAAAGGTGAAAATGAGGAAGGCTGACACATCTTTAAGGAAGTTTTCTGCAGCACATTGAGAATAGCAATGCATAAATATAACAGATTTAAAAACTGGCAAGAATTTAATTAGGTGTAGGCTTCTATGTGTTTCAGCTTTTCTTAGGCCAGGTTTTTTTTTTGTTGTTTTAACCAGGATGTATGATCATATGCACACAATCAAGAACATATGTATTTATGTGTTCACGTATTATAAGTTAGTAAAATATCAAATAACACAAGCTTCTAAATATATGTTCTATAAATTTGCTTTTGCTGGTATGATTCCTGTTCTCCAGGAACATGCATAGCTGCACTGAGTCAACATTTTGTCTTGAAGTGAAAATGTCATATAGTCTTGCTAGAGCTATGCATAGTGAGGAAACCCTCCAATTTAGCATAAATTGTTCTTCCCATCCCGAATAAAATTAGCTCTGTGCCCTAGGACTTTAATTTTTACTGGATGTCAAACCTGTTGCATGAATGACATTTGTGTTTTAATAGTGAATGAGGAGGGTTGATATGGGGAGGAAGAGTTAGCAGCAAATTCTGAAAATGGGCATCTTCTATCTACAATGAAGGTCAACAATGAAGATGTGTCACTGCTCTCCAGAGTGAAATCTTACTGCAATATCTATCCACGCTGTATTAGAGGACCTGGCTTTGAGCAAATTCATCATTCTTAAAACAATAGGCTTAATTCCTTTCTTGTGCCTGGAAGAGTTAGCTTTTTGTTGGAAATTCTGAGAGCAATGTGCTTATAAGGGAATCTATGAAGACATACTCCTCAACTCCTATCCATACACACATACAAGAGAGCTCCAGGGTAACTGTTTATTAGCATTGATTTCCGAAAGCCCGGGAATGAAAATTCATAGACAGCATTCTCTTTCCCTCTCTTCCTCTCTCCCTCTCCCTCTCTCCTCTCTCTTTCTCTCTCTCTTTTTCTCTCTCTCACACACACAAACTCTGTTTCCATTGTGATTCAGCATCTTCCTATGCCTAAGTTTTATTAAATTAAATTACATTCCTTTTACCCTTCCCTGTGTACTAAAGTTTCTATTGTGAATGTATTTTTAATTGATATACAAGAGACAAGGCCAAACTGAACTGAAGGCCTTATAGCTTAAGTCATCTGCCATCAAGGACATCATAGGTAGGCTGTTTAATAATGAGCATATGCACTTTAATAATCATTGCTTCTAGTAATGAAAATGAAAATGTCAGAACATGATGGCACACAGTTTAAGAAAGCAAATGTTTCATATGTTTACCAGCAGTACATCCATTTTTTTGAGGCCCCTGAAAGAGGAGAAAGACACACAAACAACTGCTGAAATAGCCAGAAAAGCTAATTCAGTGTATGGGTGTGCATGCTGTGTTACAAATTAGCCCATAAGCAAATGGGAATGTATGAGAGTAGAATGTGAGCCTACAGTTCTTATCGGTCCTGTTCATCCTCCAGAGTGATTCTGAGGTCATGGGAGGTTGAACTGCCAGATGGTTGATCGCACCATGCAATCTTGAGCAAAATATGAAATCTCAAAATAACTGAACAACCAGATAGCTTCACTTTCAGTTAATGTCATCCATGTCTTTACCTTTGCACAGCAGTTCTCGCTTTCCTTCACTTTTGGAAAGTCAAGAAGTGTTTGGTTGAAGTATAGTGTATACCCCACAATTTAGCCTTCCTACTTTTTTCATGCCTTGGTACTTTGATGTAATTTTCACTCAGGCACTCACAGTTAAGACCACAAACATGAACTTGACAAGGACCTTTTCCTGCCCTCCACCATCATTACTCATTGACCTTCCATTCTGACTTCTGACACAATAGATTACTTTAACTGAATGAAATCATATTCTGTAGTTTTATAGTAATGATATCTTTTGCTCAACATTATATTAGTGAGATATATCCACATTGTTGTGTATAAATGACCCTTCTTTCCTTTGTTTGTTATTGTAGATGTGATATGCAGAGGAGTTACAATTATGTATGTCAGATAATAAGTACATTTCCTCACTTGCTCTTTCCCATTTTTTCCTATATAACTATGATACAACTATGATACTGTACAACCCCAAGTTGCATAGTTCACGGGATTTAGTATCACTGCTGTATTTAATCATCCTTTGTCCCCTGTGCTCCCTCTGAACCCTCCATAAAACAGACAAAAGGTACAGAATCCCAAAACAGCAACAAAATAATAAGAAAACCCTTGTTTCCATTTGTTGGAGTTCATTTATAAGCACATTGTTTTATATGATCCTGTGCACAAAGCTATTGAGATTCTGTGATCCTATCCTAAGGATATCCTCCTTTGGTCTCACGGTGTAAGCGTCTAAAATTCTGTATAATTTATCATATCCAAGTGTATTTTTTTATCTTTTACCACCCAGTGTGTATACTTGTAGATTTATAGGCACATTCTTTTAATGTAGTGTTATTCTGAGGAGTCTTTGATAACTTTGTTACCCATTCCTCTAATTAAGGACAACTGTGTGAATGGAGGCAACATGGCACTGGGGTAATGACTAATATTACTAACATTTTATGCATTCTTTCTATTTTATGTATGTGTGAATTCAGTGTATAACTCAAAGTAATACCATTGGATCATAAAGTATGGTGTATTTAGCTTTATTAGATTATGTTAAGTTTTTGTCAAAATAGTTTATATCAATTTGTAACTCCATAATGAGTGTATAAAAATTCTTTCTTATGACCCATTGGCCTAAATCATAATCATAATCATAATCCTTTCCTTTTAATAAATAAAAGTAAATGCAAATGCTTTGCAGTTGGCCCTGTGGAATTGTTAAGTTATATAGAAATGTCCTTCTACTATCCTACTATCTATGTTTTTATACTTATTTACACTTAGGGTCCTGTCATTCACATTTTGCTATTTAATCATCCCCAAGATTTTATCCAATCATCTCCAATCCCATCAATAGTTAACTAATTATGTTAGTTAACTCCTCATATTAACCTAGCTTCCAAGTCTGATTCAAAACTTCTTTATTTTAGGCAGGTGCATTCTTGCTTCACACATAGGCCGCAAATTTTCCTATGGCCAACAAATTGTTTGAACATATCCTTACACTTTTGTGGTGTCTCTTCTTTATTTCACCTGTATCCTGCATTTTTTCTAACCCTACCTCTTTAAGAAATCATTCAATAATTTGGCATTTGGTTATAATGGAACTTAACCCAACTTTCCTTAAATGATTTCTTGTTTAATATGTTTTGTAACCCTCCTCCTGTATGGTATGTAGGTTCATTCCTGAAGAAGCAGCTTACTTAGCACAGTAGTTTGCACATAGAAGATGCCCAATAAATATTTCTAAATTAAAGTTTACTTTAATTACATAGTGTGCATATGAAGTTCCCTTGATGGTTGGAACACAAATTCACCCACTACAGTCTGCCAGATTTTTAGGTCATATAATGACAGCAGTCTTTACGTGTGAGAGATAAAGAACAGTTGGTCAAAAAAAACTGTTCAAATTTGTTTGAGGGCTGGGAAGGTGGCTCAGTGGTAGAGCGCTTGCCTTGCATGTCTGAGGCCCTGGGTTCGATTCCTCAGCACCACATAAACAAAAAGAAAAAAGCCAGCAGGCCGGAAGTGGCGTTGTGACTCAAGTGGTAGAGTGCTAGCCTTAAGCTGAGGGACAGTGCCCAGGCCCAGAGTTCAGGCCCCACGACTGGACCCCCCCAAAAAAAATCTTTATGGGCTGGGAAGGTGGCTCAGTGGAAGAGTGCTTGCCTCGCATGCATGAGGCCCTGGGTTCGATTCCTCAGCACCATATAAGCAGAAAAATCTGGAAGTGGCACTGTGGCTCAAGTGGGAGAGCGCTCGCCTTGAGCTGAAGAGCTGAAGGACAGCGCCCAGGCCCAGGGTTCAAGCCCCACGACCGACAAAATAAATTGTTTGAGTGGCATAATATATCTTGTTCCAGGTTTTTGCTTCTTATTACACCTAAAAGATCTCTATTTTTCATATATATATATATATTTATTTATTTATTTATATTTATATATATATATTGGATTAGTTTACCAGTCTTGTCTTAGCCAAAATAATGTTAATGTCTATTGGATTGTCTTCCAAATTTCCTTGGCACAAATGGTCTTTATCAGTGTTAACTGAGTGGCATTTAGCATACTTAGGAATCCTGCAGGTTTATCAAATAAGTGTAGTATGGCTTACCAGAGTCTTCAAAGCATTGTTAAAACAGTGTTGTGTGGATGATGGAACATATTTAAAAAACCAGATAGAGGACTGGGAAGGTGGCTCAGTGGTAGAGCGCTTGCCTTGCATGCCTGAGGCCCTGGGTTCGATTCCTCAGCACCACATAAGCAAAAAAAAAAAAATACCGGAAGTGGCGCTGTGGCTTAAGTGGTTGAGCACTAGCCTTGAGCTGAAGAGCTGCGGGATAGCGCCCAGGCCCAGAGTTCAGGTCCACTACTGGACCAAAAACAAAAAAACAAAAACCAGCTAGAAGGGGTGACATTAAGTAAGATGCATTGTATTCGTAATGTTAAATGGCAACTTTGTACAGTTACTTAAAGATAATAATAAAAATAAATATGTAAACAAAAACCCAGTATATAATATCTGATGTAATTAGTATTGATTTGGATTTTTTTCCTGAAGAATATTATGAAAATAGTAAATATCCTTTGTGATGCTCCTCTGCTGCTTCCTAAAGAAGTGGCTTTTCCATAATGTTTTTATGTAAAGGGATTTAAAATTAAACATTCTGCTTACTCATATAATGAACAATATGTAAGTTTAGTTAAAATCATCTATTAAAATGCAACATAATTTAATTTATGACAGTGAACTACACTAATGTTATAGAACTGGGATTATATTTATACTTTTAACATGGCTGTCATAAACTTCCAGTCAAAGAAATAGACTATTCCTAGTGGAAGTGGTGCATCTAAGTAGAAAAGTATAAAGCAAGATTAGCATGCTCAGAGACCTGGAATCAATCCCCAGCACTAAACAACAATCATCCTTAGCAACAAATAATAACCACAGTGCTACCAGCACCACCACAATAAAAATCTCCAGCACCAAAAAATGACAATCTCTGGTATCAACACCAAAAGCACCAAAAAAGGAAAGAAAAGAAAAGAAAGGAAAGGAAAGAAAAGGAAAGGAAAGGAAAGGAAAGGAAAAGAAAAGAAAAGGAAAGAGGAAAGAAAAGAAAAGAGACAAGAAAGGGGGGGAAGTCTACCTATATCCTTTTATTTTGCTTTGTATGTTTAATGTTAACATTTCCGTGTTATAACTGGGCAATGTTATCAGATCAGTTGCGGTCTGCTGACAATTGTGTTTGCAACTCATGACAACATGCATATCGGAACTGAAAAAACAAAACAAAACAAATTGCATTGAAAGAATAGGGTCAAAAAACAAGCAAAGTAAAAACCGGGTGCTGGTGGCTCACACCTGTAATCCTAACTACTCAGAAGGCTGAGGCAGAAAAGTCTGTGAGACTCTTATGGCCAATAAACCACTAGAAAACCGGAAGTGGCGTTGTGGCTCAAGCTTTAGAGAGCTAGCCTTGAGCTGAAGAGTGCAGGGACAGCGCCCATGACTGACCAAAAAAAAAAAAAAAGCAAAGTGGAAGACATTTAGACATTTGCTGGAAGCTGGAAGCTATAGACTAAGGGGAAGCCTTATGCAGTCTGACAAGACATTCATTATTCTCCAAAAAATATTCTTATTTCATGATAAAGTCCTGGGCAACACACTGATTTATGAGGTGTAATTTTCAAATAATTGGTGTTTCCATTCATTGAAGTATTTATCTTGGTAATTTGGATGAGAGCATTCCTATCCCTTCTGAGGATCAATTCACAGAAGTCATCACTGGGAAGCATAATGGGTGCATTTGAGCAGTGAACTGTGTCTTTTAAAGAACATACTTAGTGAAGTTCACCTACACTTCATCCACGAGGTGAAATCTAAAGAAAAATTGGATTCTATTGGGCTTCTTTTCCGTTTCTATTTACCTATTTATTTTACTTCTTTCCTTACAAAAAGAAAGCACATGGCTGAGACATTTAAAATACAAAATGGTAATTGAGAGTGTTCCAGGCAGCTCCAGCTGGCTCTGGAATAGCTCCCAATAGGTAGACTGACATTTCCACCCTCTAAGAATCCCCGTTTGGATGCACTTCAGAGCAGCTAACCTTGATTCCACCCATTTGATTAAACAACAGAAAAAACTACAAATAGTAAAAGTCACTTCTCCTGGGCCAGCTTAAATTGACAATGAATTCCAAGGAAGACAGTGATGGAAAAGGAGTTTATGAATAACTATAAAAGAGACTTAGCACTTTGTGTTCTTGAAAATGAGCATCTAATTGGTCAATGAGCCTTCTAAATGGAGAAATTGTGTTAGCCTCTTAATAGCTGAGTATCTTTGGGGGCCATTTAAGATATAAATTGATTTTCACTTAGAATTATGCCCAGGTAAATTGTGAGATAAACAGCCACCTATTTACAACTCTTTAAGATAAAGTCTTACATGGTGATAGAAAGCCTGTGATGTTGCTTGCAAAAGATGGTAGAAAACTATAAGATATGGATCATATCTCTGGAAGATTTTAAGGTAATTAAAATAAAGCAAAACAAAACTGTTTACTTAGAACACTCAAGTAAAATTGTATGGAAGCATATGATTTCAGGTTAAAATGAATGTCATTTGTGTGCATGCATGTGTATACACACATACACACATGTATGTGTATATGTATATATAAACACACATACAATTCCTGGGTCTCAATATTCTTTTCTGCATGTTGAGTATAGTCTTGTTTTATGGTACCTTGGGTCCTTTCCAGTTCATCTGTTTTGGATATCTAGATATGTGATCCATTAAATTTGTATTTGAGAGATTATTGAATATTTGTACAGGCTCTATAAAGGTCACTAGGAAAGTGGGAAGATTGCATGACATTAACAAGAGATCATTACCTATCTCTACTCCAGAGTAGAAATACATATTTCTGTCTTTAGACATAATTTTCCAATGAAATGGTTGAATGTGAATAACATGCTTCTTTTGTACTCTGCATTTGTGTTTTCCCATGTGCACAATGAGAATTTTGGAAAAGTCAATCTCCAGCAAGGGCTTTGTTTTCTATTATGCTTTGATTCATTATGTCTGCTCCCATTTATCTCTACCCAGTGGAAGCCTCTAGCACTGTCTGTTCTTCATTAGACACTGCTAGGCCGAGACCAGTTTCAGGGCCCTTTATTTCACAGTAAGTTTCCTGGATATCAAGTGTCTGTCTTGTCTGTCCTTTATTACCTGGCTATTGATCACATGTTCTTTGTTTCCTGTTTTAGCTATTCTTTTTTCCTCCCTGTTATTTTATCTACCCTTTGTTTCTCAATAATTAACCTCACTTGTATAGATCTATTTAACTTTCACACTATTGTTTCCCTCTAAAATCTTCTCAAGGCGGTAAAGAGTACAAAAGTATTTTTGAATATTAATGAGAAAGCACTGTACTGATTATAAATTCTTTCCTCATCCTTACCTTTTTGTTGACTGTCTTAATGTGGGCTGGTCAATACTACATTAGAGGTTTACAGACAGGCATTCCCTTTTCTGTAAATAGTCTTTCCTAACCAAATTAGCCACTAATTAGCATTAAAATGCTATATAATGTACACACAGTGGGAATGAGCATGTTCCATTTGACTGCATTAGTACAGATGTCAATTATATTGTATATCCATCAAGTCTAGGGAAACTGAAGTCTGTGCCATTTTATACAATAGCCTATCTTTGGTGTAATTTTGTAAATAAAAAAAAACATGAACATGGCTTGTTTTTGTATAGTGCTCTTGATTCTAGCAATGAACTTTAATCATTTTAATCATTCCTAGAGTGTAGACTTGGCATTTGCAGTCATCATCCACTAAATAATCTGGCTATTAAATTTCTTGGATACTGCCTCCTATCCTCTTTGCCCTGAAGCTATGTAGGCTACGATTACTAATATTGCTATTCTGGACACAGCCAGAAATGTCTTCTGTATTCCAGAAATCAAAATAATTACTTTTATTTGACTCTTTTTTTACTTAATGCTTTCTTAACCTGGTGTTACCTACTCACTGTCTTATTTTATTAATATCTCTTTTATTTTTCTAATAAGTAGAAAATTAGTTGTTGGATCCTCTATCTATCTATCTATCTATCTATCATCTATCTATCTATCTATCTATCTATCTATCTATCTATCTATCTATCTATCTATCTATCTATCTATCTATCTATCTATCTGTCTGTCTATCTATCTACATGTATTCATGTATCCATTTAAAGAAATTACCAATTCTTATCTAAAAGTATAGTTTTAGTGTTAGAAGATCCTATTTCTTCCATTTAAGATATTACTTTCTTTACCCAATAAGCCATAGTCACTGGAAAATTAGATATTACTATACCTAAAGTAAATTTTTACCTTAATTGGATATGTATCACACAGCAGCTTAGAAAGAGAATTTGAGGTGGCTTCTAGAAACATATACCTTCATAGATGCTATTGTAAACACAAATTTGTCAGTGTTGATGAATTTGAAACTATTAAAAATTGGAAATATTTACCAAAAATATCATACACATACATATATATTTCAGCCATAACTTCCACCTAGAGGCATCTTTGCTAGGAATACACTTGTACATCTGCTAAATGTTGTATGGATGTGTATATTTACGTTGTTGTTGTATGTAGTTGGCATTGTTTAAAATGATAAAGAATGAAACTTAAATGTACAGCATTTAAGACTAAAATAATCATTGTTCACAACACGACACTAAAGGAATGCTTTTTAAATTTCAGATTACTATCCATTACCAACTCATTACATCTATTTAGTGAGTCACAAAAAGTATTTTAGAAATGACAATAGAATGCAATAGAATGTAATGCCAACATTTAGGGCATTTGGTCCTTTTATAAAATGTGTGTGCACATATACTTGTGTGTTTTTGAATACATATATGATTCATAATTTAATCTATTTTCTTATAGTGAATAACAAAAAGTTCTGATAGAATTAAGAAAGTGAAAAGTAATCTGCTTATTTTTTTCAGGCAATCTAAAGGAGCAAAGAATTTGAGCTCACTATATTCCTATAATAATTTAAAACATACTATCATAGATTTATATTAAATATTTTGTGTGTATGATCTAATTTAGTTTTTATAGCGTTATTGAATAAAAACATAGTTGTTATAGCTCTTTAAAATAAAAATAAAACTAGTGGAAGAGAAGCGCAAAAACTTGCTAAAGTTGTCAGTTTGTGCTGCAAAGAGTAAAATCTCAAACCTATATATAAGCAAGCCAGCCTTTGAATCTGTGTATTGTATTATTTTATTGCAAAGTTCTTGGAGCAAATATTTCTTTTTGGTGCCTTTTGACCCATTTGATAAAGCTTACTTTTTGTTTAAAGTAGTGGATTGACAACTCTGTTGAATTTTACCCTGGGATTTGTCAGATTGCTCCTTGGCAGAGTTCACAAAACTAACTTGTCAATTGGACTACTTGAAGGTACATTCCCCCAAGCCTTCCACTTGCAACTGATTGGCTCCTTCTAAAGTCAATGTAAAGTTGGGACTCTATAGTCATGGAATTCAACTTTTTTCTTGCATTTTTTGGTAAGCTTTAATGAAAATGCTAAAAACAGAGGTGTTACAATTACATAATTCAGACAAAGTATACATTTCCTTTGGGACAATGCCACCCCTTCCCTTGCTCTCTCTCAGTTTTTCCATCCCATCTCACCAACCTATAGTGTATAATTCATTTTCACCATGGTGTCCAGTTAGTACTTCTTAATTGCCTTTTTGATCAAATCAAGCTGCCATGGAAACATTTAAAAAATGCTAAATGCATTTTGCTACCCTGTAAATAAGGATAATAGTATGTCATAGGGTTGAAAGGGTCAAAGAAATAATATGAGTAAAACAATTTATTCATTGCCTGGGAAATGGTATAGATCCAGAAAATAGAAATTGTTTTGGTAGAATAATAGAATCTAATATGTTTAATAATAACTTATTTATCAGGCCAATAGAATACCTATTCTTAATTATTTATTAGCCTAATTTTAAGGCAATTTTACTAAATCTTTCAATTCTCATCTCATAATTTATCAGCTGGTCTCCAAACCTGAATTTATCATTCTTGACTTTGACCTCTGACATGTCCAGTTCCTCAGAAAATGAAAACAATGATTTGACTTACAACTTTTTAACCTTACAATAATGAAAAAGCAATAGGCATTCAGTAGAAATGGTACTGAAAAATTTGATCTTTATGAAGGCAATTAGAAACTATAATCTCTCTTCTTCTTCTTTTTATTAGCATATACTAACAGTCCAAAATAATGACTTTATTATGACATTTCCACCATACATGTAACTTTGATCTATTACTATTTCTTATAACCTTTCCATTTCTTACTTTGCTCTCCTATATGCCTAACAATCCCCATTTTGAGTATTTTTTTCCTCTTAAATTCCATATATGAGAGAAAACATGCATTATTTTTGTTTGCCTTATTTTATTTAACATGATGTCCTGCAGTTCTGTACATTTTCTTCTGAAAAGTAAAATGATTTTATTTTTCTTTATGCCTGATAAGACCATATTTTCTTAATCATTCATTCATTAAGTAGGTACCTCAGCTGATTTCATAATTTATCTATGGCAAGTAACACCTGCATGGTTTCTCTATAATAAGCCTATTTTGATTAATATAGATATACACCTAGGAGTGGTATAGCAATATCATATGATAGTCATGGTTTTAATATTTGGAGCAACTTCCTTACTGATTTTCATAGTGGCTAACTATCAACACTGTCTGCAAATTCATTTACTCTTCCAATACCTTCATCAACATCATGATAGCTATTTCTGGCTGGGGTAAGATGGGATCTTAATGGAGTTTTAATTTTCATTTCTCAGATGGGTAGAGATGATGTACATATTTGTTGACCCTCTGTACTTACTCATTTGAAGAGCGTTCAGTTCATTTGTCTATTTACTGGTTGGCTTATTTGCACTTTTGGTTTATTACGGGGATTGAACCAAGGCCCTCCACTTGCTAAGCAACTACTCTATTGTGAAGTTATAACCTCAGCCTCTCTCTTGATGTTGAGTGGCAAAAGGAAACTGTAGCTTCAGGTCAGCTGCATGTTCATGGGAGAATAACTGATAGTCTAGTATCAGTATTGTGTCACTTAGCCATGCTATTGCAGAAGTTGTGTATAATAAATGGAATTTTAAATTACAATAATTTTAACATATCATGTCTCTACCAAGACAAATAAAAGAACTTCTCAGAAGCCTCCGTACTCTGGCATATGGTCTGCATAGTGAGCCATGTTCTTCTATGTTCAAAATCATTCAGAACTCATAGCTTGCATGAACTATACCCAGCTAACTACAGTATCTATAGGAATCATTGAAATTTCATTTTATGTGTTTTGCAGAGCTGGGCTTACTTCCAAAAGGACATGTTGTATGTGGTTTCACATGAGGTTAGCCAACTAGATTTCAAGTTCCAAGGGAAGGGTTATGCTTGTTACTGTACCATCTGTAAAACTCTATACAGTTTTATGAATAACAGACCTATTCTTTAAATGTTATTTGCTATTTTTAACATTCCCTCTTGTAAAAGATTACATAGATAGATAGACAGACAGATCAACAGACAAATGCTCAATTTTCCTATTGTCAAGAAAAAAATAAAAATAGAATGTTATTGCATTCCTCTTTGGATTTATTTGCAGTTTCATTAAAAATCATGTGTAGGTCATCTCCACTATCTATAAAATATACACAAACAATATGGCTTTTGTATTGATTGTATTAACATATAACAATGTTCACTATTTGGTATTTTATGATTATTTTAAATAGCACTTTCTGAGTCTCAAGGGGCCTTAGTAAAATTACATGGGCTCAGAAAGAAAATGATCTTTATTGGCTTTCTCTAAGCAAAAAAGTCTTTATTGAATACTGAATACTTTCAATGTGCATTTGATGTTTGTAGCATTAAAAAGGTTATATGCAAAATAAATCTATCAATATCTGTTTGGCTCAGTCCTGTTCTATCAACCTTGTCTCACAGAAAACTACAAGATTGATTTCTTACTATTTAATTTCTCAGTGGAGCAAACACTGAAGATATGTATTAGACTCTTTTTTTTAAGGCATTAGTGTTTGTTCCTTTGCATATTATTGTATTGGTTAGATCCTTAATTTGCTTTGTATTTTCTCCATTTCCCATTCCTTACATTCCATTCAAAGTCAGTAAGGATTTAGTGGACAGAAAAGTCACAATGGTACAGAATAGAGCACAAACTTACTTGATTTAAAAAGAAACCCATGTACTGTATAAACGACAACTCTTCATTTTACCTCCTTCTCTCAGGCAACCATCCCCTTGAGATCAGTTGGAAGTTGGCTCATTTGAAAAGAGAAAATTTAATGCAGTCAGCATGAAGAAATAAATTTATGTGTAATCCTAAAACATAGGAGTCTAGCCACTTCTGAGCAGGATGAAGGCACATACTCGCATTCATGTAACAGGTGAAGGGGAAGAACGGAATACTATTATCAGTGTGTTTTTTTCCCCAGTATGTTTTGTACTTTGGGCTATAAAGTGCCTAGAGAGTTCTGTTTTTCTCTCAGCACAATGTAAAATTGGAAATAAATACATGGGAGTACAATTTGCTAAAGGCAATATGTGCTGTTAGAATACATTATTCTAGCATTATCATTTATATGTAGTTTATATGTAATATGTTTGAATGTTTTAAAACCAGCTTATTTGTACACAAGTTTAAAAGTAATAATTGTTTTCTGTTAAAGACTAAGAAACTGCAATAGTTACTAATAGCTTCACTACTTTAGCAGTTTTATAACTATGTATGTATGCATGCCTCTCTCTCTCTTTCTCTCTCTCTCTCTCTGTGCGTGTGTATGTATTGTGCATTTAAAAATTACAATAGCCTTCAGTCAGAGGATACCCTAAGCAGGAAGGAAGTGGTGATCACAGCTGTCTAGTCTGTCCTCCAGGGGTTTCACGTCTCTGTTCAGCCTCAGCCTCAGCCTCATCAGCTGCTAGGGAAGGAAAGGGGAGGCAATGTTATCCAGCTGAGATGGCAGATGCCACCCTCTCGCCTCTGCCCTCCAGCTTTTGAATCACAACGTAGAAAATGTTCAAGGAGAAGTTCTTTAGAAAAGTATAAGAAAGATAAAGCAAGCCTGGAGTAAAGAACTAGACATGAACAAGCATTCACTTTTCTAAAAAGAAAAAAGAAAAACTCTTGTAGGTCTTGAAGTCTATCTCCAGAGTGTCTGACTATGACCTGGGTACCCTCATCCAAGCTTTGATCTGCCCTAAAGCTTCTTCCCTCTAACCAAGATGTGAAGATTTTAGCTATAACTCTCTAAGCCCTTTCACCTTGACCTCTGTGTGAGATTCTCAAGGATGTGATTCTTTGGATAATTTTTTATTCACTGAGAAACATAATGCTATTCTTCTCCATGTTCTATTTCTTACTTCCACTCTCAGTGACTCCAATGGTCTTGCTTTGGAAAGAGGAAGTAATGACTCTTTTAGGGGGTCCAGAATGATGTCCTCATAGCCTTGAGATTGTATGGGATACATAGTTGTTACTAATATTCATTTTGCTAAGTAGTCCCAAAGACCCTAAACTTCCTTCTTTGATATTTGATTTAGAGTTCCCTATCTGGTTCTTCTGATGCAAAATCACAATCCTGGACATCAATGGGGTTTAATTGATGGTTCATGTTTACTTTCCTTACTTGGCTTTGTTTTCAAGGATTATATCCCCAAATACTGTAATTAGTTACCAGGTGCTTCTGCTACAGTATATCTTGCATAAACTGTCGAACCACTCATCAAAGTCTCTTTTTTCTTTCCCACATAGTGCTTCTAACTATAGCCATTTGTGTGTATCATTACAAATGACTCAGTTAGGCTTCCTTATTTGATTTGACTCATCATAGTTCATAAGTTTGAAACAAACAAATAATAGAAGTAAGGATGTATCTCAGTAGTAAACAAAATTTTAAGCTTGAATGAGAGGCCCTAGACTTGATTTCCAGTATCAAATACCAAACACGCACACACACACACACACACACACACACACACACACACATATGCATGCAAGGAGATATAAATGATAAGTAGAAAGATGGACTGACAGACTGACTGAAAGATTAGATAGATGATAGTTAATAGAATACCAACATCAATTTCAGTATTTTTTCATATTAAATTTTAGCCCTTGGAAACATAAGGCTTAAAAATGCTAGTGTATGCTGGACATTGGTGGCTCACACCTGTAATCCTAGCTATTCTGGAGGCCGAGATTCTAGGATCACGGTTCAAAGCCAGCATAGGCAAGGAAAGTCTGTGAGACTCTTATCTCCAATTAACTACCAGAAAACCAGAAGTGGTGCTCTGGCTCAAGTTGTAGAGAGCTTGCCTTGAGCTGAGGGACAGTGCCCAGAGTTCAAGCCCCTCAACCAACCAAAAAAAAAATGCAAGTATGCATAGGAAATATGAAAGACTTCAAGATTCTATAAGGCAGTTAATTACAGATATAGACAAATATTTGCAATAAATGTTTACTTTCTCCTTATATGTGTGT
Source organism: Dipodomys ordii (assembly GCF_000151885.1). Taxonomy (NCBI): domain Eukaryota; kingdom Metazoa; phylum Chordata; class Mammalia; order Rodentia; family Heteromyidae; genus Dipodomys; species Dipodomys ordii. The sequence continues at coordinate 114,114 of NW_012267542.1, read as the reverse complement.
ACTTTGCTATAATGGATTGGACTCAATTCAACCTTTAGAAAGATTTCTTCTCTTAACTTTCTTAGGTCTTTTCAATGTTGGACAAACTTGAAGAAAGGGTGTGTATTTGAAGCAATGCAGTCCTTTTGCAATCAGTTACCAATCCTACAGACAATGTATGTCAAAGGCATCCCTCTCCTTCCAACGTTAGTCTTGGTTCTTTGATGCCTCTTAGCCGTCTTTCATTTATCCGTTGCTTTGTTTCTTGCATTCATGATATAGTTTTATCATTTAAAATGTTGGTTTGAGGCATAGAATTCCATTGTGTATATATACCACATTTTCTTGATCCATTCATCTACTATGCCTCCATCAGAAAGAATGACATCGTTCCATTTGTTAGAAAATGGAAAGACTTGGAAAAAAATTATATTAAGTGAAGTAAGCCAGGTCCAAAGAACCATAGGTCCCATGGTTTCCCTTATTTGCAATAACTGGTATATGTCTGAGACAAGCAGAAAAGGTCAGATAAGATGATATTAAGTGAAATGAGCCCCAAGATAGGGACACAAGCGGTTTTTCCTTCCTTGCTATTGTTTCAAAAGTATTTATAAGGTGCCATGTGATTTTTTTTGTTGCTTTGTATGTCCCTTCCCCATGGTATAACCCCTGTTTTCACTGTATTTGATGTTGGTATAATTTGGGGAAAGGAAGGGAAAAAATTTGTTTAAGTAGGGATACAGGCTGACCCATTGCAACAATGAGATGTACAGGACACTATGTCCTGTACATAGTGGGGGTGGGAGGTAAGGGAGTGGGGGATGTGTAGCAGAGGAGGGTGGTAGGGGAAAAACAAAGGAGGAGGCAACAATGCTGGATAAGGAATGTACTCATTACCTTGCTTTGTACAGTATTTCCACAATAAGAAATATAATTTTAAAAATGTTGGTTTGATTTTATCCCTTTACTTAGCTCCATATTACACTATTATTTTCAAATCATTTCAATTGCCATTTAGTGTCCATTCTTTCCTTTTTAAAACTCTTCAGTATAATAACATATAAAGTCCGTAGGATGGTACTGATGCCTCCCCAGAGCCTGGATCAATTGCCTTTGTTTCATCTCTCAGATATTCTTTTTTTTTTTAACTTTATCTGTAAAATTCTGTTTTCATTGCAATGAATAACTTGTAAGGATAAAGAATATACACAGCTCCACAGCTGATATATCGATATATGCTTGTTTAAACATCCAGGGCTGTGGGCATAGATATAGGATACATAGATATATGCATTTGTGTGTGTGTATATAGCTTGTATACCTATATTTGAAGCTCTTGTTTCCCCATTTTTTATTGAGAAAATATCATACAGAGGGTTCACAATTACATGTGCAAGGTAATGAGTACTCATTACCAGATATTCTTTCATCTTTTTTGTGTGTGTGTGTGTCAGTTGTGGGTCTTGAACTCTAGGCCTGGGTGCTGTCCCTCAGCTCTTCAGCTCAAGGCTAACATTCTACCACTTGAGCTACAGCGCCACTTCCAGTTTTCTGGTGGTTTACTGGAGATAAGAGTTTCACGGACTTTCCTGCCCGGGCTGGCTTTGAACCACTATCTTCATATTTAAGCCTCCTGAGTAGCTAGGATTACAGGCATGAGCACCGGGGCTCAG